>NC_068359.1:120216935-120291935 GCF_020536995.1 Dreissena polymorpha | reverse complement strand
CTACTACTACTACTACTTGTTTTGCTACTACTACTACTACTACTACTATTAGTACTACTACTACTACTACTACTACTACTTCTACTACTACAACTACTAGTAGTTCTACTAGTACTATTACAAAGACTACTATTACGACTATAAATAGCTGTGTTTACATGATAAATGGCTTTAAATGCTAATTTTGTTCTACCAATCAATTATAGGGCGTAGCAGACCAGTCGATTGGTCTGAGAAGACAATAATGGTTATAGGAGAAACAGGAACCGGCAAAAGTACGCTTGTTGATGGAATGGTCAATTATATACTTGGGGTCCAATGGAGTGACCTGTATCGATTAACAATTGTGAATCTTGAAGATGAAGAGAATAGTCGAAAACATAACCAGGTAAAATATCGATGTTTCATAAAGGCAGATTACTGGCAATTGTAGTGACGAATTCTAATTTTCCTTTTCATTTGTGCTTGTTGATCGTAATTTGATTGGATTTGTCATTGATTTCAGGCATTGTCACAGACAGAATGGATTACCTGCTACAAAATAAATCACATGGACGGAAGTAGAATTAAGTACACACTTAACATTATTGACACCCCAGGATTCGGGGACACGCGTGGACTGGACAGGGACAATGCAATCGTAGACCAAATCCGCGAGTTATTTACGGAGTCTGGGCCGAAGGGAATATTAACCATAGATGCCGTGTGCTTTCTCATAAAAGCGCCAGACGCTCGTTTGACTCCTATGCAACGTTACATATTCCAATCAATTATGTCATTATTTGGAAAAGATATTGAAAAAAACATATGTTCGATGGTAACATTTGCCGACGGCATTGATCCTCCTGTGTTTGCCGCTCTTGACGAGTCGGGACTACCGTTTGGTAAACGTTTCACGTTCAATAATTCAGGATTGTATGCTAGAAATACAAATATTGATCAGTATAGTTTATCCCCAATGTTCTGGAAAATGGGTATGGCTAGTTTTGAGAATTTCTTTACCCATTTAGATAGCATGCAAAGAAGAAGTCTACGACTTACAGGGGATGTATTAAATGAAAGGAATAGACTGGAAGCTACAATTAAAAACCTCGAACCAAAACTTGATGCTGGCCTGTTGCAAATAGATCAATTGAAGAAAATGATCGAAACATTTGAAGATAATCAGTCTATTATCAAGGCAAACAAAGACTTTACCTACACTACAAAGAAAACGCAACAGAAAAAATCAGAACTTCCAAAAGGTCAGCACGTCACAAATTGTACACCTTGCACGTTTACGTGCCACGTAAATTGTTCTTACCCTGACAACGCACAGAAAAGAAACTGTTGCGCGATGGACCCTAACGGGTACTGCACAATGTGTCCTGACAAGTGTTTTTGGGACAAACACGCGAACACCCCGTATATATTTACATATGAAATCATCGAAGAAACAAAGACGTATTCGGAGATGAAGGAAAAATATGAAAAGGCATCGGGGCAATTACTGACACAGGAACAGCTTCTTGACACGATGCGCCAAGAACTGGAAGATATGGCCGAAACCATTGAAGACATGATGGATGTTGTAATGGAATGTAATCAACGTTTGGCAGACATTGCTCTCCGCCCCAATCCACTTACCATGACGGACCATGTAGACCTTATGATTGAAAATGAGAAAAATACAAAAAAAGAAGGATGGATGGAACGAATTCAATCTCTTCAGAAACTTAAAAAGCGCGCAAATATTTTAGAGCACGTTGATGACTTTTCAAAGAAAGCTAAATCGGTGCGACCTACTAGGAGCAGAGATGAAACCAATGCGACCAAATCGAGAAATGTATTTAGACGTATTAGGGACGTATTTGGAATATAGCAGAATGCACAAGCACGCTTGCGGATTTATGTTGTACATACATGCTATTTGTACATTATTTGTAAATTGAAGAGTGTTATTTTCAAAATGTACCAACACATATTTAAAAATGTGCCTTAACTAGTATTAGACGTTGTGTTGATTGTTAACGTTTGAAAAGCTGAATTTGCGTACTCTTCAAACATCTCTACATTTGTAGGCACTGTATTGGCCCTCATTATTGATGGTGATTATGTGTTGTTCTTACAGTATATTTATCCAATTGCTGGTTTAACATGCTAGCAATAACAACACCATTACGTGATTATGGGTTATTTGCTGATGTTATCTTGTAAGATATTGGTGTTCAAGGTCATAGCACAGTTTTATGAATAGTTTAACTAAAATGATATCCTGTTTTATGTAGTTTTACAACATACAAATAATATGTTTTATAAAAGACACAATGATTTCGATGATCTCTTGCTTTTGTCAAGTGTGATTTTTAATAATAAAAGTTTTTTACAACAGTACAAGAAGCCGCACCGTACCATATATCAACACACAACTTTCATAATCGTAATATCTTTTTCAAATTGCAATTTAAAAGTGTTTAGTTTAATAACATTTTAAAGAGTGTACGTATTTAATTAACATTGTTTGAAATGTTTTTACCGTTAACAAGTTGCTAGGGTTCCATCGTAACTTATGATTGAGCACACTTGCAAATATGTATTGTTCTTGTTCATAGAATTATTGTTGATTGGCATTAATCATATTTTTACTGAAATAATTAAGTATACACTCTTTAAATCCAAACTGTACTTATCAGCATTAATACATTTTGAAGCAATTTAATGATTCATGTATTGAATAATAGGATAAAAAGTATAAAGCAGTTATGGTAATTTGTCTTTTGATCTTGCACATAGCTTATGTACGTAAATAAGCTTAGTAGTTATTTGTGTAACTAGTTTGTATGCATACGACTGAATGTAACATTGTTTTACAATAAGAACAAAATAAAAGACCTAGACGTGCACACTGTTAATAAATTGGAATATATCGATAATTGTTCAACTGAAAATACTGTATACCTATAATGCTAGGTTTGTATTAAATTAACAGGAGGGTATTAAGCGATACTTAGACCAACCTTAACCGCATTTGTATTTATAAATTAACATGGTTTTATGTTAATATATAGCTGTTACAATAGTCATGTTCCTATAGAGGGTATAGCATAAATGCTTAGATCACACTATCAGTCATTTCGCAATCTTTTGCGATAACTGTTCTTGAATATATATGAGCAGCATACAGAGAAAGTCTTCTCGTTATGCTATGATTAAAATAAACTTTTTTTAACATATATGCAGATATAAGTTGCCAAAATACTTTAATCGTAGTACAACGTGTTAAGTTTATCAAAGTCAAGACAAGTTACTTTTTGGTCGAGTCAATTAAGCTTTTTGGCACTTTATCTGACTGAACAAGTGTATTTGCAAGTAGAGTTCGAGCAATCGTAATATCAGAAGAGTTAACACAAATAAACAAAACGACGCCATTGTTCTTATTACAATTTTTTTTCTCGGCAATTCTGAAAAAAAACCCGCATAATCTGGTAACAGTATTTTGCTTGCACGATGTGTTCGCGAGTTATACATTATATAGTATTATGGAAGAAAAACAACGAGAAAACACATTATAGTGTTCTTTGCTCTTAAGTTTTATTTGGAGTTTTACTATTTGTTTCGAATACTTTTGTTTATAAAATCTGTGCAAATAAGTATTGCTTAAACACAACTAAGAGAACAATACAAACAATTTAAGAGACTAATGTAAAAATTAAAAGTTTAATAACGCATTTTGGGATGTAATTGATTAACTGTTATTTATGTTATCATCGTTGAATGTTAGCAGTATACCGTTTTTGTTAATCGTACGAAACATCTTCTTTTGCATACACATGCAGCGTTGTCATTCAATATTGTCTGTATTCTTACAAAGTATTTGTTGCTGCTTTATTTTTTTTTTATAATCTCACTTTAATTTTTATTATACCATGTACAAAATATAAACTTTTTATAGATATAGTTTCTAATTATGACATGTAATCGGTGATATTTATAAATTGTATTTCTGTATATGTTGGGTACAACGTATTTACTCATAAAGCACTAATGTTATAACAAAATAATTGAAAATGGAATACTTTGGTAGAATTATGTTGAAAATTCAGTTGAATATAAGTATTTTGAGAGCGCAAAAAGTATTTATTATGATGTGTTGGTACACTGTTGATATTGATTTTAATAGTATGTGAGTTACATAAATTGTGGGTTTGTAATATGTAAATAGACAACGTTATCCTTGATATTGCGTTAGCTTGCATCATTTCTTGAAATGTGTATGTGTGGTTTAAAAAAAATCATTTATACATAGTTTGTTTTTGAAACAAAGAACATACAACATTTGTCTGATTTAGGAAATAGTCTTTGTAAGTGATTGTATATTTTTGTTTTAAACTCTTTTGTTATAACATATTTACTTTTATATAAATTAACAAAATAACACAAATTATTAATTTTAACAGTATGCTATAGAACATTAATATGACATATTATTATTGATTCATATTGTGTCGTGGTTCTTGTTGAATTATTTGTTCTTTGTGTGAGTGACTTGAATTTAGTATTTTTATTGTTTCAAATACAGAGCATTAGGTATTGACAATAAACAAACCGATGTTTTGGTACAAGTTTAATAAATTTTACCTGTAATCAATTATTGGCTTATGTGCAGCAGAGATGACTATATCATTTATGTGTGTGACGTGTTATTGTTTTAAATAAATAACTAATTGTAAAAATGTAAAAAAAGTAAAAAAAGTAAAAACAAATATTAAAAAATAACAACAAAAAGAAAGAAAGAAACAAACCTTCTCTTAACTGAAAGTGGAGTTTTCTTAGATTCATTTGAGAATAATTTGGTTTTGAAATCTAACAAAAACAATAAAAAATAAAAATTACTGAATTTTGCGGCAGTATGTAAAATATACAAGTAAATGTTCCAAAAGAGAGAAACAAGTTTAATATATATGTTGACTCGATTACACGTTTAAAAATAGTATTTCAGCCATGTGTACATGAAAAGTTGAAACATGTTTAAAGGGGCCTTTTCACAGATTTTGGCATTTTTTAACTTATTCATTAAATGCTTTATATCGATTAATGTAAACATTGGAGCGTAAAAGCTCCAGTAAAAAATCAAGAATAAAATTAAAAAAAGGAAAAGAACATTGCCCGGACCAGGTTTCGAACCAGTGACCCCTGGAGTCCTGCCAGAGTCCTGAAGTAAAAACGCTTTAGCCTACTGAGCTATTCCGCCGAGTACACATTGTTGACGTATTTTATACCTTATATAAACAATCTTCGTAGTTTCACAAAATTTAACGACAAAACAGAACTCTCCAAATTATTCAATCGTTTCGCGTTGCAACGCTTTATAATTTTTAGGTTTTAAAATCGTCAAAAGATGCATATAATGGCTATATTAGACCATGGTAAATGTTCAGTATTACTGTTTCCTCACAAATATCATAACTAAAACGAAAATTTGCGAATCTGAAACAACTTTTTTCAATTTTGTCAATTTACCAAAGCGTGAAAAGATCCCTTTAAAAGGCGAATTGTTTTATGCATTGAAATATTTAATTTTTTCATAAATTTTGTCGGTCATTATGTTTTGAATAATTTCATTATTATGTGTTTATAACTAAGTCAAAAACTATGTAGTCTCACACAGTTTTTCAAACAAATATTGAATTTTCAAGGCACCAATTTAAAATTGTCACGTAACAGACAGATGTATTTGATAATAAAATTTGTCTAGGGCACATTGACATGTTTTTCCAAAGTTTAGACAATACCTATGAGTTAAAAGTAAAAGTATATTGGAGGCAGAATACAATCTTTTTCCCGACGATCAGCCGTGGCGCATCATAACATGTGTATAATTTATGCTAAATACTATTATTCAACATGCATTTTTTGGGGGATTATATTATGTGCCTAGTAAATGTCTCAGTTAATAATCATGCATACGCGGTCTTTTTTTCCAAGCAAAAACAATATAAAATTGTTAGTTATGAGTTCGCAAGTCATTATAGACGCTGTCTTATATTCATCAGACAAAGAATATTAAACGTGCATTCGTTTTGTGTTTGAAACTTTACCTTGTATATACAAGACATATTTCAATCATTCATTTGTTGCAAATTGTCAAATGAATAAATGTTGTAAATCATGCATTTTAAGTCATTGTTATATTCTTTTGCTTAGAGAAAGTAATTTTTTATACAATATAATAATATATTTTTTGTTATGCTTCATGTATTGCAAGTACTATCGTTTTACATGATACTAATATTAACGTTAGATTGGGATTGTTATTTTGTTCTTATTTGTTTGTGCTTATAACAATATTTGAAATTTAAGAAAATGGTTTAGATGTGTATGTACTTATATGTATTTTATATAAATTTATAATTTATAACCTATGTAATCTATATTTGATTCGAAATGCATATACTGTTTTTATGCTCACCCAAAATTTTTTGGGGGAGCATAAAGTCGTCGCTTCGTCTGTCCGTGCGTGTGTCCGTCAGTGTGTCCGTCCGTCCGTGCACAATTTTTGTTCGGGCTATTTCTCAGCAATTAATGACCGGAATTCAATTAAACTTAATGGGAAGCTTCACTACTAAAAGGAGATGTGCATATTATCAGCCAGTTCTGGTGGGATGATTTTTCACAGAGTTATGGCCCTTTGAAATTTTCCATTAACTGTACATATAGTGCAATTCTTGTCCGGGCTTTTTCTTAGCAACTAATAACTGGAATTCAATGAAACTTTATGGGAAGCTTCACTACCAAGAGGAGATGTGCATATTGTCAGTCGGTTCTCGTAGGAAGATTTTTCACAGAGTTATGGCCCTTTGAAATTTTCCATTGTACATATAGTGCAATTCTTGTACAAGCTATTTTTCAGCAACTTATTACGGGAATTCAATGAAAATTTATGGGAAGCTTTACTACCAAGAGGAGTTGTGCATATTATCAGCCGGTTATGGTCGGATGATTTTTCACAGAGTTATGGCCTTTTGAAATTTTCTATAAACTGTACATATAGTGCAATTCTTGTCCGGGCTATTTCTCCCCAACTACTGACTGGAGTTCAATGAAACTTTATGGGAAGCTTAACTACCTTGAGGAGATGCGCATGTTATTTGTGGGTTCTGGTTAGATGATTTATTAAGAGAGTTATGGCCCTTTGAAATTTTTAAGTTGCTGAACCATCCATCGTATTATTTTGTCCAAAGTTATGCCTCTCAAGACGTTTCCTTTTATCTGAATATATAGTGCAATATTGTGCTAAAACACCTTTGGGGAGCATCACCCGTCTCCGATGGTTTCTTGCTTTTCATTGGTTGAAAATGAAAAAAAAATGCAAAATGGGTAAATAATTTAGGGAGCAGTGGTCCAATGGTAGGACGCTGGCTTAGGAATCGAGAGGTCCCGGGTTCGAATCCCGCCCTGACCACTGTAATTTCCTTGAGCAAGAAATTATCCCACATCTGCTCCTCTCCACCCAGGTGTATAAATGGGTACCTGTGATCTGGGAAAAAAATGTAAATCGCCTTTGAACGTACATCTCGAGTATAAAAAGGGCTCTATATAACTGTGTTAAAAAAATAAAATAAAAAAAATATGGGTAATAATACATTATTGAAAAGGTAAATTGTGGTTTCTTCTTTATTGGTGAGTAATTGGAAGTCAATTGTAATTAATTGCAAAATTTTGAACCATTTATTTCATATGTAATTTTTAAATTGTGGACATTGTTGACTAGTACAGTCAATTTGGAAGTGAAATATTCGTAGTGAAATGTAATCAATTTTGTTATACAAACAACACTGTTGAATTCTGGAATAACTTGAAACTATTATAAAGAAAAAAAAAACTACGAGAAAAAGTTTGCTTCATCTGGATTCAAATCCTTGACAGCAAAATCTTACTAACGATGAAACATGTAAATTTATTTTTGGATTCCATCAAGAAAGATTTGTTTAACACTTTCCCCTCTTGTTGGGTATTTTTAAGTTTATTGGTTTATAATTGTTATGAAAAAAATTAGCATATATGACATTTGTTTGTACAAAATCTGATCGATTAAGATTAAGTAATTTTACTTATCAATGTTTAAGATAGAATTGTTCTATAAGTTTATAGTTTTATTGTTTTTATCATCGTGCGTGTTATCATTGCGTTCGTGCTTTTTGTGTATTTACCTTTATTTTGTTAATTATATAATTGAAAACTCTAATTTAAATTAGTTTGAATGCTTATCAATGAAATCGTCAATGTATAGGCTACGTTCCTTGACAAACACATTCTGCTGATAATATAGCATTATGTACTAGCGGAAACTTGTTTAATATAAGTGATTTAAGACGATTCGAATCTAAAATGTCGACAACGCCTTTAAAACAATTGTTTTAATATTTCCTGCAAAAACATTCAACAAAATATGCTTGTTCTTTACTCGTCGTTCATTCTTCGTTGCTGCCGATGTAGATTTTTCCTAATTGTCATTATTTTTTGTACATTTTGTTGAGCTTTTTCACACAGCCTAGTGCATGAATTAAAATTTTTAGTAGTTACACATTTTGTTATACAATTTTAATTTACAATTTTCCAATATTTCAATATGAAGTTTAAAAACATTTAAAATAAAGTTTTATTTTAAGATCTTCCACACTGATTTGTGTGTAATGAAATGTATTGCATAGTTCTATACGCACATACTGCATTTTGTGTAATGAAATATATTGCATAGTTTTATACGCACATCTGGTGATTGGGATCTTATTATGCGCATAATGAAACTAAAAAAGTATTGAATTGTATGTTTTTGTTCATTCCTGACAAAGATAATTCTGCTGATCATGCACTCACGCGACATGTTTGTTCCTAGAGATTATACACGTAGCCGTTAAATAAAAAAAAACACGTGACATTTAGTTTAGTTATGTAATTTAGCCGTCCTATAACAAATCCGCCTAAGTGAAAAAGGTTTGATTAATTTATTTATACGATTAATATATATATATATATATATATATATATATATATATATATATATATATATATATATATATATATATATATATATATATATATATATATATGTATATATATATATATGCGAAACATTCTCAAAACATAACGTACAATCTAACACATAATGTGCACACTCGTATATAGTATTGTAGCGATAATTGATTTAACCCGACATTACGATTTATAAAATGTATATAAAATGTAAGTATTTCAGCCTAAAATATATTTAACCATCTTCAATTAAAAGCTTTAATTGATATTTCGGAAGTCGACAATCATATAGTTCATCAGTTAAGTCAAATTTTTAATCTTTGAAGACAGTTGTCTGTTTATAAACAATATACAAGTAAGTGTTAAAATGGGGTACACATACGTTCTAATCGTGTTTTGAAATCCAAATTTCATTAAAAATTCTGCAACATGCAATAAATAATAAATCATGGGTTATCTTTAAAAGACGTTGTATAAGTGTAAATTTGTGTAATCCTGGAATCCTGGACTTGAAATAAAATTTAAACAACTTCATGTACAGTTGCTGTGTTACTTGGTAAAACAAGTTTACAACCGATCGCCACATTAATGTAAGACGTACTTGTATGAAGATTGATAAAAGCTGGCGAACATTAATTAACCGTACCCCGACATGTACGCATCAAGATATTAAATGACTATTGTATTGCTGTTCACGAACTAATCCGATAATCATGATAGGACACGATTTAAATATGCACGAAAGGTTGTATAGTATCTGGCAAATAATGTCGAGCCTTTTGTACGTTTGTATTGTGAAGTACGATAAGGCTTATGCGCACATTTGTTTGCAATAACAGATCTCTAGATGAAGACAAATTGTTTTTCAAGTGTAGTATGAATAGGTTTACGACAACCCGTTCGTTGAATATATACTTAACTACTAAATTAGTATATGGTAAATGCATTGGTTGATATTCTGATTATGATACTAGACTCATCTTCAATCGATTTTGACATTTACCTCCCGATCAATGGGATATAAGTCGTCCTTTTGCATTCGACGAAGTATGCAGCCACTGGCGTTTTGGTTTATTTCCCTCTACTTGGTGGATAGGAGAAAGCGTGGGATTAATTTTTTGCCCTGAGCGGGATTCGAACCAAGGACTTTCCGATTCCTAGATCAGCATCCTACCACTAGATCACGGTCCCAGTAACAGTTTAATCAATCATTCTGTTTCAGGAAAGAAGTCCATATGTGCCATTGGTTAAATAATAAAACAATATACACGTTAAGAACAAATGTAAAGGAAAAAAAGGTAATGTGAGACTTGTCAATGCTTTTAATTATTCGTAATTCATTCGGGAGCGTATTATGAGCACTTAATTGAGTGGTATAGTGGTTAAAATAGTATTACCGTTCATGGTATGATAAGTGGTTATATAGGAGCAACGTCAATGGTTATTGGTTAGATGGTAATAGGGTTTGCGATAAGTGGTCTTATAATAAAAACGCCCTTAATGGTTAGTGGCTAACATTATTACCGTTGAAATAACGTAAACGTAAATGAACATTAATTAAAATACTACCAACGGTACGGTAAAGAATATTGTTAAACATAGTGAAGAAAACATCGTAAATCGCTTAGTAAAAACGTCCATGGCTATTGTTTCACATCGTATGAACGTCAATGTTTAATGGAGTGTAACCCTTACACGGCCATGGTAAGAAGCGTGCGGTACCACAGTACCCATGACATTAGATTGAAAGTTTGACTGGAAACAAGAAAGGACTGACAACGGCAACAATGCGCATACAGCCATGACAAATGAGATAAAAATAGTTCAATTTAAGAAGCACATCAAAACACCTGAAGAAAAGGAAACATTAAGGCCCTTACAGGATCGCCAATTGATTTATCGATATACAATCTTCCAAAAGCTGTAGGGTATCTTCAACGTCCCAGGAGCAGGAACTTCCTTTTGAGAAGAATAGTTCCTGTCCTGAGGAAATGGAAGAACAATTGGCCACTCCTTAGCTAACGATACATAAGCGTTGTAAAATGCAGCTGCAAGACCACGGATGAGTAAGCGGTAGTTCCTGGAGAAAGAGAACATCATAGCACAAGTCGGTTTCAAACGATACATGAGCAGCGAAGACAAGTAATCGCACTATACCCAGGTAATTCAAGACACTGTCAATGTCTATACTGCTACCCTTGTTGTCGTTTTAGTAATACAAATACCCTTTGCCTAGAAATGGAATGACGGCCCCTTGTGGAAATTGACCAAAACAACAACACTTCACTCAGTATAAGAGCCAACAGACTTACTCTATGATCAACTGCGACAAACACCCGCTTGAGTATGACGACCGCTGCCCAGGTCAATTTGATGACCCATAAGACTATCAAGGGTGCCGTGTCTAAGTTATGCTGGAAAACACTCCGCTCAAGTTTTAGTCCCAGTAATCTTACTTTAAAGTCACGTTCGACAAAGAACGACATGGACAAGATAGATAACACAGAGAGTAAAGCCAAGGACGTAACAAAACGAGCATCAAGACGTTGTTTTACGGAACAATAACACCACACCCGGAGCACGGATTCGCTTTCTGGACGCAGAGCCAGTGTACATCATAACATTTGTCATATCAAATCCAATAACATATTTTAGATCTCCCATACAAACACCAAGTTCTGGTTCCCATGAAACGGACTCTATATCGTTTAAATGAGCCCGAGGCTTTAGATGCAATCGAGTTTAAATAAATAGGTTTAAACAAAAAGTTATTGATAGAGCACGGGAAGTCCCCCAGTACATTAAAATAAAGCCCAAAGTAAAGTAAAGTAATGTCCTCAGAGGTCTCCTGGTAACCTCGAAGTTGGAAGACTGAAAGGTCTTGATTTGTCCGAGAGAGAAATACCTCTCTCCGCTGCCCGCGGCCTCTTCATCGTACTAAAAATAATTCAAATCCCCGGAAAAAAATACACAGAAATGTATCACTATGTATGTATACAACATTCATCAAGATCTTCAATACAAGAAGCACAGTGACGCTAGCACAGTAACTTGACAATGGTTAGTTGTTTAACATATTACCCGCGTCAATGGTTAGTATGTAACACAGTTAACATGGGAATGCTTAGTGGTATACATATTACCAACGTCACTGGTTAATATGTACAGTAGTTTCAAATACAATTGCTAAATGATTAGTGGTTAATATAGCACCTACTTCAAACGTCAGAGTTGCTATGATAACGACACAAAGAAAATGATAATAAAAACTATTAATTTTTGAATAATCAATAGCTCTTAAAGAAACACGCTTTGTCGTCACAACTTTAATAACTGATTATGTTGTTTGTTATTCCAGTGTTGGCTATATAAGTTCTACTAGAAAACATATGTTATGAAGGATAACTCAGTGTTTGCTTTTTGCATATTAACCTGTTATATAAACACACTAAACGAATCCTTATACCGTTACATGCATACTCATGTGGTTTTGGTGTTTGAAATAGTAAAATTTGATCAAACGTGAAATGTATTGATGATACGAGACATCCGTATAAGATCCAGTAGGGACGATATGTAGTTGACACACATATTAACGAATATGGTCTTAAGTTAAAGAAAATCATTCATTGTATATTAACTGCCAAACCTGAACATTGTTATGTACCTGAGAAAATAATGGAAAGCTGTCTTCTTAACCGTTATTTGGCTGGTTGGATGACACGCAAACAAATACTATTTTTCAGTGAACGTTTTGCGATGTTGTCGATGATACAAGATGCCGAGAAAAGTTTTTAAAGAGGCAACACGTATTAAAATTACACCAACCCTTTAACTGTTAAAGCAGGCTTATGGACTCGGGTTAAATCGGATATTATCGACCTTATTTAAAGCGTATCGAATTCTCTCAGTTTATTTTGCAATGAGGAAAATGTCAAAAAGCCATTAACTATATCGTGCATTTTGCAATAGCGTGTGACATTGTCGTGATAAAGGTATTATTTAGGAATTGAATCTTTATTGTATATGATCGACATAATGTTTTGTTTTATCTCCTAAATATCTACCAATTCAAACAATGCAAATGTTTGCATTAGAAGTATAAGATATTGTAAAATGTATAATATTACGCCTTTTTGTTAACTATAGTAAACGTTTGTTTGCTTATTTGTTCCACTCATCATGTATTCGGAGGAAATACAGATTTAATATATACCATAATGATATTGCGAAATCAACAACCATTGTAACGGTATTGTGCTTCCTTTAGAAATATAAGCATTTACACGCAATTGTTTTATGCGTTAAGGGGACGCAACCTGTTCACTCCTTTTCAAAACCAACATCAATAATTTACCTCGCTTTTTAGAAACGAAAGTAACATTGTATATGCCTTATCTATAATGGAGTCAAAAGTCGGAACAAAAAGTTTATATATGTTAAGACGAATTGGAGCATTGATTACAGTTAATTTTTATAAAAATAATAGTCACTTTTATGAAGGTTCTGATAAAAATAATTGTCATAAAAGTGATGTAAATGCAGGTGCCGAAGTCAATAGAAAAACAAAACATTAACATGTGTAATAATGAGCATAACTCTAAAATACTAAAGAATAAGTTTTGTTATTTGTATTCTGGACCCCGTATTAGTCTCTGCATTTTCCAATAAATACTAATATAGTAACGCGCTAAAAATGACAAAAAAGATTAACTTGCCATCTCCGAAGACAAAATAAAGATTTCATTTAGTAATTCATTACAATCAATTTTATACTAATATGGGATTGCTCCGCAAAAGAATTAAAACCAAGGAGAGAATGTCGCTATATTTGTATATAAAATTGTGTTTAAATTCCACCAATTATAATGAAAATATGATCCAAATATGAAAATAAACGATGTAAATAACTAGTTGATACGGAGGAGACTTATTGTCGGACTCCGTTAACTAGGCTTTTTTTCTTAAAAAAAACATCACTCATTATTAAAAGGTTGTCATTTTTGTACTCTTCACTGCCTCGCAATGTTCTGTAGCAATTTATGAGGTTGTATTTAAATATCTTTTACAAGATAAGTATTGATGCAAAGCATCAAAGGGCGTCGGGACAGTGTAAAAGGCACTTAATGAAGTTACATGGAACGATTTTTTTCTACTGTAAATATTAATATATTGGCCGATTATTTTAAACAAAATAGAAAAAAGATACTGGTATAACCATTATCTATGATGTTGTGTTATAACTCCCAAATAACCATTATCTATGATTTTGTGTTGTAACCCCCAAATATTTCATAGTTCAGTTTATTTACATTGGTTTACTTTTTTTACTGGCATCCGTGTGCAGTTTTCATTAATGGAACAGAACTGTGTAGGTTTAAAAAAATCTGCTTCATCTTGCAAGCGTAATTTCATATTTTTCTCAAATTCAAGGGGAGATGATTCTAAACTTATTCTTACGTTGCTCATTTACGATAGGGGTTGAGTACTCATTGATATGAAAACACTGTAAAAGTTTTAATGTGTTTACGAACCCCCGCACCCTCTCACACATATATTTCATGGGCATAAAAAAAAAAATGGTTACAATAAAACGGCATATTTATTTAAACTAAAATGTCTAAGTTAACATAGAACACAAATAAAATAATTTGATTCTACTGGGGCTCGAACCTTGGGCCCCACACATGTGAAGCGAGCGTGTAACCACTACATTACGGAACCGCTTGAAAAATCACCTTCTAACTAAGATATTAAGGTAGTGGGAGCCTGATGGGTACTTTTCCAGAAACACTCTTTGTTATTATTTCCACATAGTAAATTGTATATCACAACTAATTGCAAAATTTTAAAACATTTTACCAGCCGGTTAACTTTTTATACTTGGTTGAATACACCTACCGCTTGACTCGGGTGGGCGTTTTCTATGGATTTACCCTATATCCAAAATATATAGTTTTTAGCTCTACTGGCCAAAGGCCAAAAGAGCTTATGGGATGCCGTGGTTTCCGTCCGTCCGTGCGTTAGACTTTTTCTTGTTTACGCGATAAAGTCCACAGTTTTCATCCGATTCTTATCAAACTTGTTCAGTGTTTTTATATTAAAGAGGACTCGAACCCTATTGAAAATGGGTTACATCAGAGTAAAAAGTCCAGAATTATCTCCCTTTTAATTTAAGAAAATTGTGAAATAAGGCTTGTTTACGCAATAAAGTCCACATTTTTCATCCAATTATTTCCCAACTTGCACAGTGTCTTTATCTGAATGATGAGTAAAACCCTATTGAAAAATTAGCAATATCGGAGCTTTAAGTCCAGAATTATCTCCCCTTGAATTTGAGAAAAAAATAAAAATACAGTTTTTTTATGTGATAAACTCCATACTTTTCATCCAATTCTTGGTAAACTTGCACAGTCCCTTGACATATTGCTTTCATATTTTGCAAACTTCTTTACCAACATGATCCCAATCTATAAACAAGAGCAGACAACTGTATCAAGCATTTTGTAGGAATTATGGCCCTTCTTCCATTTACAATATGCATATTACTTTAGTTACATTGTCATAACTTCTTTATTTATGATCAGATTTTATTAATACTTTGACAAAACAACACTTACCTGAATACCACAATGGATTCCATCCAAACAATACCCCACGCCCCAACACAGAATCCCTGCCCCCCCCCCTTCCCACCCCGCAAACAATTGTTTTTTTCCTTTTTTTATTTATGAATGATCATCTAATAAATAACCACACCCCAGATTTGTACCCCACTCTCAACCCCCCCTACCCCACCCCAAATATTTTTTTTTCCTTTTTTTATTTTTGAAAGATCGTCTAATAAAGTATTCAATATGAACAATTTCCCCATGATGGCTTACGTTATACTGTCAAACACTCGAATAGTCGAGCGCGCTGTCCTCTGACAGCTCTTGTTTAAAAAAGAGCAATATCGAAGCAATAAGTCCAGAATGACTTCCCCTTGAATATGAGAAAATTTTGAAATCCCGCTTGTTTACGCAATAAATTCCACAGTTTTCATCCAATTATTTCTAATTTTGCACAGTATCTTTATATCAATGAGGACTTGAACCCTATTTAGTCTAGTAGGAACGGAGGTCCACGGTGCATGATTGGAACCTTTTTTTTAAATATGCTGATGATATTCGACATTGTCTTGGGTAAAAGAATTTTTTTGTTCCCAAGAAAAATTTCATGCCCACGGGGTCTAAATCCAAGATGGCCGCCAAGATGGCCGACCAAAAACATAGGAAATGCTGTTTTTTTCGCAAATGACACAAACAACATATATTTTCCATGATTTTGGTAAGCCTTTTAATTTAAGCCATTGAGAACATATTATTCTTATTAAACAAATAAGTTTGTTGGTGAAAATTTAAACATTGTATGAAAAAATGACTATGTCAATGAAAAAAAGGTAAAAAACATGTGTTTTTGTCCTTATAACATGTTTCAATTTGTATCTGAAAAACAGTTTAGTTACAATAATTATCCTAACTACATTTATAAACACATATGAGACTAAGGATTACAAATATATAATATTTCATGTGAATATTATAATATAAATGTGATTTGTAAGACAAGAAAAGTGGAAGGGGTAAATGACAAAGATAAAGAAAAAATGCCTAATGTGCATATTGATATATATTTTGAGATATACGAGGCTTGTTAACTTGCTATGTTTATGTATTTTGATATGTTTGATACTTTAAGTGCATACACATTGTTATGCCCCCTGTAGGGTGGCATATAGCAGTTGAACTGTCCGTCAGTCCGTCTGTCCGTCTGTCCGTCCGTCTGTCCGAAAACTTTATCATTGGCCATAACTTTTGCAACATTGAAGATAGCAACTTGATATTTGGCATGCATGTGTACCTCATGGAGCTGCACATTTTGAGTGGTGAAAGGTCAAAGTCAAGGTCATACTTCAAGGTTAAAGGTAAAAAAACAAAACCAAGGGAAGTAACAAGCTTTAAAGGGAGATATTTATTTATTTATCATTTGGCAGGTACAGCTCATTTTCACATGGGAAGTAATATTTTTAAAGGGATATAATAATAATTTAAAAAAGCGGCGCAGTAGGGGGCATTGTTTTTCTGACAAACACATTTCTTGTTTTTAAACATAAATTTCATGTTCTCTTTATTATAATTGTAAAAATAAAGATACAAATAATTTATCGACAATGGGTAAAAAATCTCTCACATTGAGCTCTAGTAGTCAGGGGCTCACGCTGCATGATTCTAAGATTTTACTTGAAAATGCTGATGATAATCTACATTTTTGGGGGGTAAAACATTATTTTTGTACCCACGAAACTTATTGATTACATGGTTTCTTAAGACAAGATGGTTTCCAATATGGCTGCCCATAAATCTATAAAATACTGTGTTTGCACGAATTGCGCAAACAACATCTAATTTCGACCGTTTTGGTTTACTTTTTTATCAAGGAATGTATAACATATTATTAAAAAACTACAACAATTAACTGTTTTTGATAAAATATATTACATGAATATATTATATGAAAACATGATTAAATACACGTTAAATTGGTATACAAAATGGTTGTTTTTGCGTAGGCCATTTTCAAGTATTACCTGAAAAGCTTTTTGGATGAAATTAACATGTCAAGTGCATATATAAACCATTCAGAGACTTAGGAATAAAATGATATATTATTTTATGTGAATATAATCCATGATTATAATATACAAGAAGATAAATGTGGATGGGGCAAATGACAATCAGAAGAAAAAATGCCTAATGTGCATGTTGATTTTAAAATAATAGATCATTTTTAAACTTGTTATGTTCACGGATATATGGATTTATTTTCGTACTGATTAGTGCATGTACATTGCATGTAATTAGAAGCTAATTCCACTAACTCATAACAGTACTGTTAATAAAAATAGGAGAACAAGATCCTATAATTGTATGCATATAGCTTACGCATTAAAATCCATCAAATGATAAACACTGTTGTAAGATGTCATTTAAATTATCCAATTAAACACATTGTTTCGAAACAAAGATTGTTATTTTTACACACCAAAAATCTGCTTAAGATGTTTATTATTTATTTTATTTTTTGGGAGGGATGAGTGGGTTAATGCTGTTTACTAAAACTGAAACACTGCATAATACACAATTGCGAGACAAACTCTTAGTCTTTACTAAATTATGAAGTTTCTATATTGTTATTGTAACGTATACTTTCCTTGCTATGTAATTATAGGAAACATATTGCATTTAATCAAGTAAGTAGATTAAATATAATTAAGTTGAGCAACCAAACCAGTTGTGCGTGTGTGTTTTTTGAAGTTTACGAAGTCCTTCCGCGCCTGAGGCTGAATAATGTGTGGACCCGCAGTTGGTTCCATAACTTCTACTAAATTAACTCACTAGACTGTTCTTAAACAATCAAATAGGAAACTAATAATAAATTGTAAACAGCTATAAAGAGCTAGATTTATATGTGAAGTTATTTTGTATCTCTTATTTAGGAATATTAAGAAGAAACGCAAGTTTTACATTCAAATCCGAACAAGCATTATAATAATGTTCAGTAAGCGGTTAACACTGTATCTTTTAATGAAGAACAACACTTAGCGAGAATATATTTAAAATTTAATTAAAGTTGTGAGACATAAAAATTGATGTTTGCTTTCATTAATCAGTCAGACCTTGCGTCGTGATTGAAAAGCGGTCATCGTGCCAGAATGTTCTAAACATGCTTTTTGCGTCATACATGCACGGTTCATCGAGCGCATGTAAACGTTCCCTTGTAACACAGATGCGCATCTACCACAGGGTCGATTATAGGTCTAAATGGTCGGTCAAAGGCTTCAATCATACTTAAAAAAACACATGGATATTTTGAAATATTTCTTTAATTTGTGTCTGCAAGACCCATGTTGCAGGCAATGGAAGTTGTTGAAAAGGTTGCAATCTCTTGAAAGTGATCATGTTTAATAAGTTGTTTTTATTTTTATAAGATCGTGTCTAAAATTTAAAATTAGGCAATTTAATGCAATTCTTCGAATATATCTGTATACATTAATGTACAAAACCATACAATCACCTTCAATATGGAAATGTGAGCATTTTTTTTTATGACTTGGTGTAGTTTTGAACCAAAGAATCGCAACCCAGTTGAAAAATGCGGACCTTTATACGGTATGATGAACATCGAAGAAGAGGATCACTTTTTTGCCTATGTGAAGAAACGAATCCAGCCAATTATATCAGTAATGACATCAAGCAGTTGCTTTCAATACATGCAAATCGTAAAATCAACTTAGACATTGGTTTAATACCGACCCACAAGATATGTTTGCAATTTCCAAAAGAGCGGGAGCCAATTCCAAGGAGATGACGCTAAGAACAGAAACCAAAAATAAGTTATTCCATAATTATACAGAACATAAATACTTTCCATTAGAATAAGCGAGTTTTAATAAACAATGTCCCCTCTCAGTCAAACGAAGTCAGCATCCTTAATAACTTAATCCCGAATATTTTGAAAATACGTTATGCATCTGTTCTTTAATAAGACTGTGTATGACAAAAACATGCTACTTCTCTCTGACACGAATAGTTTCGTACCTTATTTAAACGGTCATTTTTGAAAATGGCACGATTAAGCAAATTATAATTGAGTAAAAAAACAAAACAACATTGCAAAAATAGTTTTATCATAGAGTGCAATCGTCATTCTTTCAATTAAGACCAATAGTAAAGCACATTTACCATATCTTTCGTGTTTTTTTAGTGTGTGGGGAGATTAGGAGCAGATTTGCCCTATAATTACGTTTAAATTCATGCACAAACATTGTGATATATATAGGCTATTGATAAAAAGTTAAAACAATCAGAACACTAGTTATTTGTTTAACGTATGTATAAAACGACTTGTTCATGGAAAACTGTCATGACTCTGTTACTGTATGCTATGAATAGGATAGGCTCATGCATTATGCTTTTCAAACTGCGTGTATTTGATTGGTCGTTACCACGAGTATGTTATCTCAATCATTAATGTAAGATATATCATTCTAAACGACTTATTAAGTTGTTCCCGTGAGTCAGCTATGTCGTCACCACCACACAGGTACTCCTTCCCGAGACTGGATAAGTCGGTCCCACAAGTTTGTTACATGTATCTCCTTCCTCGCATTATTATTGAAGCTCATTTCTCACATTATTTCATGTGTTGAAGCATTTGAAGAAATATACTGATACTCGGAAATGCAATGATTTGTTAAGTAGTGTTAATTATCTCGAAGAAATAAGCTTTACAAAATTTGCTCACTCAATTTACCACTCGAGAGTACTAGTATTTGTTATATAAAAATTCGCTTAATTAATTCCGTATTAAAATAAAGCGACATGTTTGTATCGACTGTATTTGAAAATGAGTGTCTTGTTTATGCATACAATTCAATAAACACCCGTTCGAACGAAGACGCCAGACATAGTGTAATGTTGTTTGTTCTTACCTATTATAAAGAATAAAGGTGTTATCATTCTAATCATTGTTGGCAAAACACTTTGTTCGGAATACCTGTATGCCAAAATCGGCCCAAACATAACAAGAAGAATAAGTAGTATGATCTTAAACATGCAAATGTACCACAGTTAAATTAGACATGTGTGCCTCCTTCGGTTATAAGTGCCACATTCGTAACACGGGCTAGTCTTTCGAAAAAAAATGCAAACATATCTAGTGGATCGACCAAAAACCACATGTTTTGTTGACGTTACAAATTGTATATGCTAATGTAATAAATGGGTTGCAATTTCATATTTCTATGCACTTAAAAGATAAATGAATCTTCGCTGAATCGCAAAACATTGACGGATTTTACAAATAAGGTGCCATATGTTGAAAAATAAACGAGAACACTCTACTCATTTAATTTATTTCTGAATTATAAAAAAATCCCAAACTTAGCGACACCTTTGAAGTATAATTGGCTTGTGTATTTAAACATCGGAAAAGAGAGGCGGCGCCTGTGATCAACGACTTTCATAGAAAACCGAATGAGTTATTGCACTCCATTGCTGTGTGTGATCAGCTGGACAGGCTACGGTTGTACAAAACTTTAAAATAAACGTCTGTAAAGATAAACTTCAGTCCCAACACATATTTTTTAATAATAATAAGTCCAGAAAACAAACTTGCTACAAATTAAAATATATATTGAAGGGTTAACAAGTTAGTCACATTAATACTGTCACGGAACAATCAATGGCCGTTAATTTGTTTTTGAGCAACTAGTCCCTGCATAGGGAGCAGAGAAATGCGAGATATGGCGACACAAACTTCAAGGAAATGGTACCGGTAAATTTGGGAAAAAAAACAACATTTTTTTAATTTATGGTTGTTTACAATTTATTATTAGTTTCCTATTTGATTTTAAAAGAACAGTCTAGTGAGTTAATTTAGTAGAAGTTATGGAGCCAACTGCGGGTCCACACATTATTCAGCCTCAGGCGCGGAAGGACTTCATAAACTTAAAAAAACACACACGCACAACTGGTTTGGTTGCTCAACTTAATTATATTTAATCTACTTACTTGATTGACTGCAATATGTTTCCTATAATCACATAGAAAGGAAAGAATACGTTACAATAACAATATAGAAACTTCATAATTTAGTAAAGACTAAGAGTTTGTCTCGCAATTGTGTATTATGCAGTGTTTCAGTTTTAGTAAACAGCATTAACCCACTCATCCCTCTCAAAAAATTAAATAAATAATAAACATATTAAGCAGATTTTTGGTGTGTAAAAATAACAATCTTTGTTTCGAAACAATGTGTTTAATTGGATAATTTAAATGACATCTTACAACAGTGTTTATCATTTGAGGGATTTTAATACGTAAGCTATGTGCATACAATTATATGATCTTGTTTTCCTATTTTTATTAATAGTACTGTTATGAGTTAGTGGAATTAGCTTCTAATTACATGCAATGTACATGCACTAATCAGTACGAAAATAAATCCAAATATCCGTGAACATAACACGTTTAAAAATGATATATTATTTTAAAATATATCAACATGCACATTAGGCTTTTTTTTTCTGATTGTCATTTGCCCCATCCACGTTTATTTTCTTGTATATAATAATCATGGATTATATTCACATAAAATAATATATCATTTTATTCCTAAGTCTCTGTATGGTTTATATATGCAGTTGACATGTTAATTTCATCCAAAAAGCTTTTCAGGTAATACTTGAAATTGGCCTACGCAAAAACAACCATTTTGTGTACCAATTTAACGCGTATTTAATCATGTTTTCATATAATATATTCATGTCATATATTTCATCAAAAACAGTTAATTGTTGTAGTTTTTTTAATAATATGGTATACATTCTTTAAATTACAAAGCAAACCATTTTCAAATTAAATCTTAGAATCATGCAGCTTGAGCCCCTGACTACTAGAGCTCAATGTGAGAGATGTTATACCCATTGTCGATAAATAATTTTTATCTTTATTTTTACAATTATAATAAAGAGAACATGAAATTTATGTGTAAAAACAAGAAATGTGTTTGTCAGAAACACAATGCCCCCTACTGCGCCGCTTTTTTCTAATAATTATTATATCCCTTTAAAAAATATTACTTCCCTTGTGAAAATGAGCTGTACCTGCGAAAAAATAAAAGATAAATATCTCCCTTTAAAGCTTGTTACTTCCCTTGGTTTTTTTTTTACCTTTAACCTTGAAGTATGACATTGACCTTGACCTTTCACCACTCAAAATTTGCAGCTCCATGAGGTACACATGCATGCCAAATATCAAGTTGCTATCTTCAATATTGCAAAAGTTATGGCCAATGATAAAGTTTTCGGACAGACGGACGGACAGACGGACGGACAGACGGACGGACGGACTGACGGACAGTTCAACTGCTATATGCCACCCTACAGGGGGCATAACAATGTGTATGCACTTAAAAGTATCAAAAATATCAAAATACATAAACATAACAAGTTAACAAGCCTCGTATATCTAAAAATATATCAATATGCACATTAGGCATTTTTTCTTTATATTTGTCATTTACCCCACCCACATTTTTTGTCTTACAAATCACATTTATATTATAATATTCACATGAAATATTATATATTAATAATTCTTAGTCCCATGTGTGTTTATAAATGTAGTTAGGATAATAATTGTATCTAAACTGTTTTTCAGATACAAATTGAAACATGTTATAAGGACAAAACACATGCTTTTTTACCTTTGTTTTCATTGACATAGTCATTTTTTTCATACAATGTTTAAATTTTCACCAAAAAACTTATTTGTTTAATAGGAATGATATGTTCTCAAAGGCTTAAATTAAAAAGCTTACCAAAATCATGGAAAATATATGTTGTTTTGTCATTTGCGAAAAAAACAGCATTTCCTTTGTTTTTGGTCGGCCATCTTGGCGGCCATCTTGGATTCAGACCCCGTGGGCATGAAATTTTTCTTGGGAACACAAATTTTCTTTTACCCAAGACAATGTCGAACATCATCAGCATATTTAAAAAAAAGGTTCCAATCATGCACCGTGGACATCCGTTCCTACTTGACTAATTGAATATGAGCAGTATCGGAGAAATAAGTACATAGTTTCCATCTTATTCCTTCCAAACTTGCACAATGCGTATAGCAGTAGAGCGATTCAGGCCCTCATGGACCTCTTGCTTGTAATGGGATATACATATATTTTGACAAACAGCCAGATTAATGACAACTAGATGTACATAATTTAGTATCAGTATAAAGCCATTGCGTTATTTTGACTGGCCGCGTGTCATTTGCTAGCCATATTATCTCGTTCCGTCACTTTTACTCACTGAAAAACTGACCGATTTTAGGGACCACTTCAGATAAAATATTTTTTTTTGCGTTTGTGACTTTTGGTAGTCCCTCATTGTTTTTAGCAATGAAAATATCCCTTGAGTCATCCTCTCCGGAACTAGAAAATATGGCTTTCAAATGACACAAGGCCAGTCCATATCCCGCAATGTTTTCAGCTGTTGGTCGCTTTAGAGTTCCTCTATGCAACAGCACGTCTAACAATCTAATGTTATTTGCCTTTAAGGCTTTTCATGACTTAAACAAACTGAATTATGGATTACAGTAACAGTAAAGATGCTGGCCATATTGTCAGTAATTTTACATGTTTTAAGCAAAGATCCCAGTGCTTCAACATCATCAGGAGCACTGTGGGCGTTGCAGGTTGCCTGGAGAACACGTTCACTAGATCTTCCTGTTTGTGTGACTGTCCAGGATACGATTTTCGAAAACCAGCAAAGAGTCAACAAAACTGCTTACACAATTACAAAACGTTTCAAAACAGTGTGTGTTCAGCAATGCACTAACCAAAACCGGAAAATCAAACCTGCGCCCATGATGAGCAACAAAAATGGCTCTGGGAAACTTTGCAAGCCACATCATACAATCATGTAGAGAAGTTTTAATTCATACACTATCAACACTTCCACCATTTACACGCATTATGCCATGATCATCAACAGAGATGCCAATCACTTTCTGAGCTTCGAAAGAAATTGGCACTGTTGTCTTCACATATGTCGAGAACTTAAAACCCGTCTTCAAATGCACAGCAGCAATCTGAGTAATATCAGGCATTACTGTACCTCGAACTAAAAAACAAAATTAAATTTACACAATGCTTATTTCATGAATTTTATAATTCCCTTTTAAGTTTCATTCTGACGCCTTATATGATCGTTGGTTATGAGAAAAATCAATTTTCAGCACAACATGCAAATTACATATTGACAAGTCGTTGAATTCAAATTATCGCTTGTGAAAAGAATTCACCATTTAAATGAATAGCTCAGAATTTTAATATACCTTTGCTCCTTCATAAGATTTATTACTGAAAGTAATGAATTTATTTTAAAAAATTGTAATATTTGGAATAGCTTTTAATATTTATAATAACAATCACAAATAATTTTTAATAATGTGCCTGCCCTGGGGTTCTAACCAAAAATCTTTAAAAAAATGTAATTTTACCAAACTATGAGCACAGTGCCTTTAATAAAACAATTATTATTAATATGTTTCATGTTCATCTGGAATAGGAAATAAGAAGACAGTAGATGAGAAAAAATACTAAAATTTGGCACCAGAATAGTCAATAACATTGTATTACAAGTTAGTTTTTACACTTATTCCATTTCTTCCTCATAAGCATCAATGGCAGCCTTGTTAGACGACGCAGTTGAGATTTTCTTGATGGCCTCCCCAGCACGAGCCTCCATCTTCTTAAGATTTCTATTTGCAATAAGCGTTATGTTTAGAGTGGTTAGGAAGTTATTTACCTTCACTTGAAAATGATAAGAACATGAAAACCAAATAAGGCCGTAGTTACTTAATAATGACGTCACAATGCATTTTCATAGAATCCATTCGTATCATCATTACATTATTAAATAACATGAATGAGCAATCAATTGGATTTAACAACACAAATGCGAAACTAAATTTGAAAACTGAATATGATGGACACCGGAATGTTTCCTTATATACTACACGATAAACAAATATTCACTGGGAATGACACTTGGAATTTTAAGGGGTCTAAAAATGTGTAAGAAGTCCAAAGATCAATGGCAATTGTACAATGATTAAACATTGATAGAAATGGCAGGTTGAAACACGAAGACATGCATACCTGTTCCAAGCTTGATATTTACGTCAAAGCATGGCATTCCCCTGATCTTGAGATGGTGCTGCTTTCCATAAGCAACAGGGTTGACTTCTCTACAGTCAGGGTTTTCACAAACAACGTACAAATAACCACTGAGGCCATTTTGTAGATCGCCAACAATGTTATATATTGTCAAATGGGACACAGATTACAAAACTGACCATACTGTAATTTGTTTAGCAAAACCTCCAGCTCAACGAGTCAATCAATCTTCTTCCATCCCCCACCCACTTCTGCATACTCTTTTCACGCCATTTAGCAAATGCGAATAGCTTTTACGTGAGTCATTTTTACACAAATCGCCATCGCACAACTCGGTAAATGAATAATTGTTATCGAACACAACGTTGTCGATCGGTGTTTGCTTCTTTTTCGATTTTGCAAATCGCTCGCTTTTATTTCGCACGTTCATTTTGCTAACAAAATGTCAACAACCGTGACGTCATGAACACAAATATTTTATGAAACGAATTACTTAAACTTATATTTGTATTGTATAGTTATTTAATCTCAAAGAGATAAGCTAATTTAACTCTTAAATAAAAAATACAAATTTATTTTGTGTATTTAGTATAATTTTCGGACTTAACCGTAGATATCGCTTATAGCCGAAACGCTTTCCGAATACGGCGATATCGACCGACTATTCCCGATTTCATGAGGCACCTAGTGCCTTAATAAGTGACTGTAGTGTAACGGTTATCAATAAAGCAATAAACCGTGTAATCGCTGTCGTCTTGCAAAATTGAAGAAAATACGCGTTAACCAAAACTCGAACAGCAAAAGTCTGCGCTATTGTTAGAAAAACCACAAAATAAATATATTTTGATTGTGTTTTGTTTTTATACAAAACCAGAAAGTTTCACCGGGTCGCGTATTTTCCCAGTCCCTGTGGTCTTGTATTATTGCCCAGTCCCTGTAATCAGTTATTAATTAAAATAATTAGCTTTGCATTATTGGCAATAAATGTTGAAGTAAATGTAATAGGCACAAATGCAGTGCTTATTTACACTAATTTACACAAAAAATCACCACTACCTAAGATATTCTTAAAACAAAAATATATACATTGATCCGTAAAATAACTTCTCCACCCATAAGCGAGAAAAAACGTATTACATACTAGTCGCCGCACTTCAGTGCGACGCCAATAAAACAAACGTAAAATCAGCACAATAAATTGACTTAAGCGCAAATATTATGAGACTTCTGTAAAAAATAGTTATCGAGCATATACCATGAAGCGGGGCCTGTCAACGATAAGATGTTTGGACAAAGGATGATAACAATATTTTTTTACACATTTCATTAAACAGGGGCATGAGTGAAGTACTTGTTAAAATAATCAACCTTGAGAAATATTCTTGTCTAAAACAATTGGTAAATATTGAGACCCTTTCCAGAAAAGAGAATCATGATAACGGCCCAAGAACGATGTAAAAACGTCTCAAAATAAGAGAGCCACTTTAAAAAAGGGGCTTACTATTGAGGTGCATTTTGGATGATTCGATGCATTTGTTTACATAGATATATTTTAAACACAAATGCTTCGATTCTAAAAGGTGTTTATATGCGATGCGGGTTGTTTCTGACGTTTCTATGGTTATTGTTGCTTACGAACCAATGCTGTTACATGAAGAAAAGAATAAAATCATGAAATAATGCAAATACCGGGGGCTTTAATGCAGATGTCCTACAGATAAAGTATAAATCTAATGTTTATCATTGTTAATAATGCAATCGGTGTTTCATAAACGTAAAAAAAACTATAATTGCGCATAATCAACATGGATTTAATAAGTCCCAACGTAACCATCAAATTAATTAAAGACTATGTATTTCCATGTATCAGTCTTATTAACAAGGCCAAAACATATCGTTTAAAACTTTCACTAAACATTTGACCTCGCAAGCTCTTCGTGTGTTTAGCAAGTTTATTGATTATATCTAACGCAATACTTTCCTTTTGCAGTATTAAGTGTAACTCTTAAGTGCAAACACTTGTTGTGTATTTAATATCACTAATGCTGATTTACAACATGCACAGTATTTGTCTCTTAATTGAGTAGTAAGAAATCATAATAAAAATAAACGAGTACTTATCAGGCATTTATACGTAATAAGTTAGAGATACCTTAAAAAAGTGAGAAAACGGACGAAAAACACACACCGCCTTTAAACATATTTACTTTGCAGATTACAACAAATATAAAAACAACATGTGTTGCTAATGAAATACACTTTATGAAAAAAATATAGTTGCCATCGTATGCATTCCACATGCTAAACAAATTAATATAAATTGACTAACATCTTGCCAAACATGTTGGTGGTTTTGTTTATTAGACGTGTCAGAATATTGGTTGCGGTTAGTGAATCGTTAATTTTAATTGGAAGTGATACCTCGTTTTGAAATCGGAATTGTGCACCAAACAGAGCGACTTCAGGTTGGTACTCTGATTATTTCACATTAACAAAAACTCTTATAACACATCAGACATAAAACCCACTATATTGAAAAACAAGTTTGGTACTTGAACATCTTCTTATACGTATTTGTTAGACATTGTCAAATCTTAAACGTGTACAACTGCAAATGTGCAGGTATATTTAAATAGCTGCATTCCCATGGAATTCTGGTGCATTTGTCTTACAACTTTTTTTTTCATTTAAATCGATATAAATAAATAGATAAATTTTACACAATTGTTAAATTACATGGCTTTGTCATGAGGTTAACCTGATAATTGATCTTAAAGGCTTTGATTTAATGTTGCTTGTTTCGATAAGAGGCAACTGTTTGCCAAAGACGGCATTGTTTTTAATGTATTAAGTTAACTTTTATAGTTGACCCTATTGTCGTATTATGTGAACGTCGTGCGAATTAAGATTACACCTTAAATTATTGGTCATCTTTAGGCAAAACCGGATCTCTTATCTGCATTCTGAATCTGCATAATCCATGCTATTCAATACGAAGTTTTAAACATTCTAATACGGAACACATTCTCTGACCCTTGTACGACGAATACTGCATGTATCGTACTAATCACATTCTCTGTTTGGCCCGAACGTGTCCGCTCCGAGCGTAATATTTAATTGTAACTCGGCAACCCAACAAGATATTGATCTCTGCGACAATAACTGCGACGTTGGGTCTTCATGTTATTTTTTTATACACACTATACAATTGTGAAATGATAAGACAGTGATTATATGATGCTCCATATATAACCAATGATCACATTCTTTTTACCGTCACATTAAAGTCATTTAATACCTGAAAATCTAAGAATGCAAGAATGAGATTACGGAAAGTATGCGCCTATGGACAGAAATCTGTCCTTTCGATTCTCTTAACAAACCATCTCATTGGAACAACGTATATTCTTATCTTTTTGCTGTATGGTTAATCAAAAATATTTCTTAGGACATGAAAACACGTGAACTGCTAATTTCGGTTGCTCAAATAAATTGCACAACACCCAACCGACTGTATTCACTCTTATTTAATAATTTTACAATTCTCTCTATAATTGGAAATGCAGAGACTCTGACTAACTTAAAGTGGACAACGATTGTCATATAAAGTGACGAGTACATGTTTAAGATTATATACGTCACAAGAGTTATAGAATTGTCTGTACAATTTGAAACGTATAGCTTTCTTATAGATTGACCTTGATACGTTACTGTTTGTTTTCTTTTTCCGGCATAAAGGCATACTCGTAAGCCGTACACGATGTCCGTTACATCCTTTGGCCATTACACATTTTTTTTAATGATTAATAATAACAGAGACATGTATCTGCAGCTTTCTAAAAAATAATAAATACTTTTTTAAAAACAAACTACTCTACTCCGTTGTATCACGATGCCTTTAAGGTACCCGTAAGCATATGTTATTTGCAGGTTTTAAGCTTTTAACTTGAATGTCTACATTAGCATTAGCTACATGGCCACTCAACGCTAAATGTCAAAACTGTCCAGTCTTCACTTGACGTGTTCATGAAATCGTTTGCAAATGTATACGTTATAATGAAACCGTGAACTATACCATGCATAATTTTCTTTTTGTTATAACTCTGGCGCCATTGCCAAACAATACCATTCATTATCTTCTTTGTAAATAGACATTAGCATAAAACACTATTGTTCGACAAAAACTCCCAGCTTCTAAGACTTTTTGCTACAAACACCTGCTAACTCATATGTTTCGCGCAAAATTAAATTTGAGCTAGGATTCATTAGTTTTGTGGATTTTTTTTCAAGTTTGTAACAAGATGTGTTTGTGAAACACTATGTCCCCCCATATATTTGACATTTGACCTTGAAGGATGACCTTGACCTTTCACTACTAAGAATGTGCAGCTCTATGAGACACACATGTATGCCAAATATCAAGTTGCTATTTTCAATATTGCAAAAGTTATGACCAATGTTAAAGTTTGACGCAAACAAACCTACAAACCAACAAACAGACAGGGCAAGAACAATATGTCCCCCAGTATAGACTTAGGGACATAAAATGCAATCGTCATGTATTCCCAAATAGTCCTTTTAGGGATAACTTTAAAAGTCGCTAGAGTTCAAAACGGATCACACGTATTATACAATATATCTATGCGTTGCATCAAATATTTAATGAACGAGGCTAGAGGGCGACGATTAACATATATTAAGATAAGGTTTCCTACATGGGTTTCTACTCAGTTTATTATTATCGCATATTCTTTAAATAAATAAAACAATTTGTAGAATTATAAGAAAAGCGGTAGATAATATAATTGCTCTGTAAAAGAATACGTGTGTTTCTTTCCCTAACTAAACGAAAGTAGGGTACGGAAAATATATTTAAATGGCAAGCTTAACACTTTCATCTTTAAAAAGTATACAGTACAGACTTTATCTATCGTAACATGTCATTATGTGTTTTTAAATTATAGTCATTTTGATTAATTATTTACGTGAACAATGTCTGTTTAATCCCCTGACGTAACGCTGTAATCACTTGCTTCACCTAGATGATAACTATTTGTTTAATGTATTGAACGTTTTCGCATTGGTCATTTGTCGGTTGCGCGCATCGTTGTTATCGTGTTTGCACGTCAAAACAATGGCTTGCGTACGCCCTATCTATCAGGTATTTTACGTCCGCTAATTTAAATATTTACTATGGTCCGTTTATGCCATCATACACAACCGTTCATGACGGAACAATTAATTATTAGACTTTGGACATTTAAAATGCTCTACACGATCGCTATAACGTAAGTGCAAAATGTAATTACAGTCCAGCTCAATGCAAATACGCTGTATTTATGGTTAGTTACCAATAATCCAACAATTCGACACATCCAACAAACTGCAAACGCAAATGAATGATAATGGGTTTTGATACTTGGAATATTTTAACTACATTCATGTTTTTCACTCTGATTTAACTCTTCAATACATTCATGATTTTCCCTGAAACAGATTAAAATATAATCCAGGTGAATGATCAATATCGATGTAAAATTGGTAGTTTACTATGAAATAACCGTCCTGATTGCTGTGTTGATTGTACCACGATATGTGTTCATAATATATTTATTAAAATTGTAATAAACATAATGACAAAAAGCAACACACAGAATAAAGAGGACGCGTATATGTCTGTATGACTAGATGATGGGACATTTATTACCAATACCATTCTATGGGTACATATACACCCTTTAAAACTATATAGGATATGACAATTAAATCAACATATTGATTATTTATTGCACGATAACAATGGATAACTCACATATTAGGTAGGTGGCAACTGTAAATGAATTCTAAGTACTACACAACTTATAAGCAACGTAATTATACTCATATTAAATAACTGCTTAGTACTATGTAGAAACCCCGGCAAAATATGTGTTAACATGTACATCTATTTCATAAATAATAGTGTTTGACACGTACATTATTCCTTTCATTTTTTTGAACAAACATATAATGTCTTCAAATCTTATAAAATACAAAGTTAATCATGCTCTACATTAAAACACATAATCCTTGTATTATAACTAAATGGTGTGAATCCACAAATATCAGTTTACCATTGGCATGCTATTGAATATATACATATGGATAGAATCAGGTATTATATAATCAAATTATACAGGATATAAGCACAATTATTATTTAAATTCCGATAAGCACAAGGCATGATCCAGTAAAACATCAGGATATGGGCAAACTCCTTTTGTTCATTCGTAAATAGTTATATTAAGTTATTTGTATTCAATGATATATTCCGGATAGTACTGAACGTGGTCGAAGATGCAGAATATGCTCGGATTTCGGACATCATCCACGCAGCTGTCATTCAGTCTGACCTGACCATCCGGTGTCCGGTCCATCTCAGGCGGCCTCCGTAATCCCTGTTGTCCTTTAGTCCAGCGTCCCACCAGTACACGACACTGCAACATAAACTTGTGACCCGCTGTAGGACCAGGCGTAGAATACCGATCCGACATATCTGCTGCCGAAGCAAAATAGGTTCTGTTGCCATATATCGCACCGACGTTTGTTCCGGCAAGACGCATGTCGAGATTGTGAGTGCAAACAGTTTGGATTATGTCCGGTTTGGTTCCGTGGAAGAGCTTCCTTTCGTTCGCGCCGATTTTTCCAATTTTCATAGAAGCCATCTGCTTGCGTTTGCTGGAATATACCAGGATACAATTGTATCAGACGCAACGCTATAAATTAGACAAAGAAAAAAATCTTCCGGTACAAACAAAGACGACGCATTTAGCATCCTTTTAAAATCACACACCGTATCAACCTATAAAGGATTTATGTATTTGATCACCAATTATTAAATATTCGGTAAAAAAAAAAGATATTCACAAGAGCTGTGTTCGTGAAACACAATGCCCCATACTACATCATTTTGGAGCCATATATTTGACCTTTAACCTTGAAGGATAACCTTGATCTTGACCTTTCACCTCTGAAAATTTGCAGCTCCATGAGATACGCATGCATGCCAAATATCGAGTTGTTATCTTCAATATTGCAATTTTTTACCTTTAACCTTTGACTTTGAAGGATGACCTTGACCTTTCACAATTCAAAATATGCAGCTCCATGAGATACGCATGCATGCCAAATATCGATTTGCTATCTTCAATATTGCAAAAGTTATGAACAATGTTAAAGTTTTCGGACGGACATACATACGCCATACATTTGACTTTGACCTTGAATGACGACCTTGACCTTGACTTTTCACCACTTAAAATATGCAGCATCATGAGATACACATGTATGCCAAATATCAAGTTGCTATCTTAAATATTGCAACAGTTATGATCAACAGTCATATATTTGACCTTCGACAATGAAGGACAACCTTGACCTTGATCTTTCACCACTCAAAATGTGCAGCTCCATGAGATACACATGCATTCCAAATATCAAGTTGCTATCTTCAATATTGCAAAAGTTATGACCAATGTTAAAGTTTTCGGACGGACGGACAGACGCCATAAATTTGACTTTGACCTTGAGAGACGACCTTGACCTTGACTTTTCACCACTCAAAATATGCAGCTCCATGATATACACATGCATGCCAAATATCAAGTTGCTATCTTAAATATTGAAACAGTTATGATCAATGTTTAAGTTTTCGGACGGACGCACATACTAAAAGACGGACTGATGAACAGTTGAACTGCTATATGCCACCCTACCGGGGGCATAAACATATATGCACATACAAATTAAAACAAACCTTAACTTAAAGAATACATACAAATACAGGAAAAACACAACTTGATTTTCGTCACGCTTGTAGTATACTAATTATTAAGTATATCGTGCCATACGTAAACGTGAAAAAGGAAAAGGATAAACATTAATATCAAAGTAAGTGCTAGCTATCAAAGTATAGCCGGATAGCCACATATATCAGTTAAAAGATTTACCATTAATACTTACGAAAAGTAAAACTCCCAAAGATATTTGCTTTGAACTCTGCGTATACTGACGATTGTTTTGTCAAGCGTTTGAATGAACTTGCCCATCACAGTAATAAATTCCTCACTATCAGTTGCAAGATCAATTTTGATTTCGTTTTGATCAGGCTTCATCATAATCCAATGGGAAGGCAAACAAGACGACGTTGCTGGTACTCCATGTCCTCCCTTTTGCTCTTTTGTTCTAGATAAAAATAAAGACAAAAACGATATTTATTCCATTACGTGGATGTTAATGGTACATGTTTTTTTTTATCTTTCAGATCCTCTTATTAAGATTGTTTGTTTGTTTGTTCCGTCCATATCTGTTTGCACGTACCGTAAATAGTTTAGTGTTTAAAATCATTTTCTAAAAGTATATCTTAGCAAAGTATATTCGTTTAAAATGACTTTTTCCACTCTCTAAATAAGTATGTGTTAATTAACTTTAAACTGCTGTTAAAGTTCACTAAACAAATATGTTTGAACTTATTCGTTATTTGGTTTATGCAAAACAAACGACGTTGAGCGAACTTACAACGCTTTGGTTGGATGTTCCTTTCGTGCGAATGAATGCGACATATCGTGAATTCTTCTTTTATCCTCATAGCACGTGGAACACATGTCATAGTCGGGACAATCCCTACACTTCCAGCGGGTACCCCGTATTGGAGAGACATTGCAGACATCACATCGTTCACCTTTATGAGGCGTACCTGATGCACACAGTCAATATTATGTACGGAACCAATGAAATATTACATATGCGGATGTTTTATATGAAGCATTAACAATTGAATTGTTAGAATACCAATTAAGGAACACAAAGTTGTCATTTTGAAATGAAAACAATGGCGCATTGACTTTGTATTGATGCTTGACGAACCGTTTGCCCGTGAATGTGTGTAAAATAATAATGGAACGTTATAATTATTATTATACGGGGAATAATTATGATCACGGAATCATGTTAGAATGGAAATGGGTATAACATTAGTATTTGATAGCTAGATAAACAACGATTTATTCAAACATATTGAATTCAATGATAGTGTTTTTTCTCGTAAATTGACAAGATTGTATTGATATACAGCTTACGATAGGTATGCCCCTGACAGAAAACAACACTATTATAAATGTTAAACACTGTTTTATAAAAAACAGTTTATACTTATAACTTATAACGTTACTCTATTTGTAAGTAAGGAAGGTTGTTATAACAATACGGTACCAGATCCTTTACTGGTTGAAGGGATGCTTTTTGGTAGCGCTTGAAGTCTTCTTGTACTGGTTACCTCCACTGGAGCTCTTGAAAAAAATATGAGCCATGATCTGAGAAAACCGTGCTTCATACATGTGCCTCATGTAGGACTCTAGATTGTCATGTGGAGTCCGCTCAGGCTTATCATGGACGACACTGTTCGCGTTCATGGAATTTTAAGTTTTAAGAAAAATTCTGGTTAACGAACATCCAGTCTAGGCGGAAAGTGTCGTCCCTGATAAGCGTGTGCGGACTAAATGCAGTTCAATAAACATTAAAGCGTCGTGTGTAAATCGATCATAGTGACATAGACAAATGTGTTCGATATGACGACTGGATTTTGTTTATGTATTTTCCCAAGTTCACTCGACAATTAAGTCGAATAAATATTTTGTTTGATTCCAATAAAAGATGGAAGACGAATTTTAAATGAGTACATTACTTTAAATATCTTCAGTTTTTATATAATTTGGAGCAAAAAACAACAAATGTATTTGCAAAACAAAATGATGAAATGCCAATGACTGGTTTGCCTGATACTCGTTTTGATCTTTGAACCTATTTCAAAATGATAACACGATCGTGTTCGTAGGCTATCGGTCTTCTTAGCTGAATGATGCGTGCGTGTATCTGTGCGTGTTTGGCTTCAAGTTGGCTCTTAAATGTTGAATTCCAAAAGGACTGTAACGTATCTGAGACCTTAACGTTCGTTTCCTGTAGTGTGTGTTTAAACACGTTATTCTATACAGATTGAAACGTAAACCTACGGTAGACTTCCAGGTAATGTAATATGTCTAAATGAATGCGACATGGTGTGCATGATCCTTAGATCCTTAAAGCACGTGGAACACATGTCATAGTCAGGGCACTCTCTGCATTTGTAACGGATACCCACGATCGGGTCTACAGTGCAGACGTCACACCTCACACCTGTATGCACGACTCCTGAGTAAGAGAAATATGTTTAGGTTACAAATAGTAAGCCGCAATATAAATAACATTGTACAAGTTAATGGATCATTAAATTGAAGGATCATTAGTAAAAGAGACATCAATTCATTATTAATTATTATAAACTTTCAAAATTCACCCTAGATAAGTCAATGCTATGCATTCAAACACAAATAATTATGTACCATACATTTACTGTCAATGTTACACGACAAATATAATTTTCATTATTAAAGATATTGCAGTATCACATTGTTCTGGCTTTTTAAAATAATAACAAAATATGGTCCTCTTTTAATTGTTTTGTATACAAATACGGTCCTCTTTTAATTGTATGTATTTTAAATAATGTCGTCTTAAAATTTTAGGTATACAAAATAAAGTCCGTGTTTTAATTTTGTGCATCATTCTAAGATTCTTGTAACACGATGTACACATGTCGTAGTTAGGACAATCTGCGCATTTCCAGCGGGTACCACGGATGGGGCGATCTTTGCATACGTCACACCCCACACCATCATGAACAACAGCTGAGAAATAGAGAAATTATGAAATGGTAAACTGTTATATGGTACATGCACCCTTCAACAGATATGAAATAAAAAATAATGTTGTCTTTTAATTGTATGGCACTCGTTGAGTTTTATGTATAGAAAATAAAATATGTTCTCTTAATTGTCCATTTACAAAATAGGGTTCCTTTTAATATTGTGTATGCATATATTATAACACAATTGTTACATCGCAATATTTATATTTAATATTAAAGCAAGCTGTGTTACTCATTTGAAACCATATGTTCTTATCATTAAATAAACCTTACTCATATAAAAAAACTGCAAACATATAATGTATATACCTGCGTGTTTCGCATCATGCATTTGCGATGAAAGTATATTATTGACCAGCAGGGCTCTGCAAATATACAGATAATAATCACAATTTAAGCATCATGATTTATATATCAGCAAGTATATAAATTGGGCCTTAAGCAATACTCATTTACACTTGATTTTGTATTATCCTAAAATAATGTTTGTGGTTTGTTTGTGTGTTATTTTCTCTCTTCAATATAGAGAACGATTCGATTTCATAACAGTAATTCTCGTTTATTTAAAAACAAGAAAGGCTATACATTGGACTTAACTGTTTTCTCTACAACACAATGTGGTGTCTAAATGTCATATGTAACATAGCGTATACGTAACATAAGAGGTAATGGAAGAATAAGTGTGGTCAACCGTGGTAACATTGAGGTATGAGTATGTAAAGTCGGCGTTTCAATGTTTAATCTCTAGGATTAATGTTTGAGTAAATAAAAACTGATTTGAACAATAAACCCATATACAACTTTATATTAAGTATGTACTTATATGTTGGTTGAAACACCTCGTATAACATACATTTGATTAAAATGTAACTTAAACGATGCATATGTTGTTGGTTATCGAACACATTTGATGGTGATAGATGCATAAAAGTATTCTTTTCACATAATTTGTGTGTTGTCATTTAATTTTTAATTGCAAACACAGATTCACTCGATGGTGTGAGTGTGTCGATTAATGGTATTCAAAAGCGTAGAAGAGGGCCCCCTCCCCTGAAATACTTAAAACTTTAAAGAGTTCATTCCAAGAAGATAATACCTTGATAATCAACACGAAAATGTGTAGCCTAGTTCGATGGAACAATAACGTACACTACTCGACGAAGTTTTCATTAAGATTTATTGTTTCTGTTTAGTATTAAGCACAAACGCTTTCCAGAGTCCACAAAATATGCGAATCAACATGCTAAATGCGAGGCCTAACGGCCCCGCGTCAACACGAAAGTGAGTATCCTATATTCCAGGCCGTCTATGTGTGTACTGACTTATTTATTTAATACAAAAAGAGACGGGTTAAATACACATGAAACGGCAGTATGTAATACGTGGTGAAATGCGTTATTTGAAAGTTAATTAAAAGAGGAAAGGGATGTTGTCTGGGTAAACTAAAAAAAATCTTATAATAAGGTCACACCATGAAATTGTTCTTTTTGTAATTGTAAATCGATAAGGTTATTAGGCAAAAATGTTCTACATGTTAAGCTTACTATACTGAGCTACAGGCATATACATACCCCGTTGATACGGGATTGTTAATTTTCTTAAATGAATGGTCCGTATCGTGCATCATTCTAAGATTCTTGTAGCACGATGTACACATGTCGTAGTTAGGGCAATCTGCGCACTTCCAGCGGGTCCCTCGGATGGGACGAACTTTGCAAACGTCACATCCCACACCATCATGAACAATAGCTGAGAAACAGATAAATTATGAAAAGGTAAACTGTTACATGGTACATGCACCCTTCAACAGATCTGAAATAATCTCTCTATATATCTCTATATATATATGTAAATAAAGTTATATATGAAATCATTTCAATCGCATCACTTGAATAAAACTTTTCAAACGAAGCAGTTGTGTTATTGGTAAAGTGTTGTTTAGTTATATTGTGTTGTTGATTAAAATATATGAAAACCGTCATATAATCCGTTTGATCAAGCGTGCTAGGAGTGTTATCGCAAACAGCATGATGTGTTAGTTCATTTTGATAATATATATATATATATATATATATATATATATATATATATATATATATATATATATATATATATATATATATATATATATATATATATATATATATATATATATATATATATATATATATATATAATAAATCGCTTTTATTAAATTTGCCGTAGCTTTCGACCTCTCGGTCTTTTTCTTCTTGTATCTTGTATCTTGCGTTTATTTGTGAATTAGCGGAAGTGACGTTATATTATCGCACGTTACATTGCGCGCAAATTTTAGTCTTTTGTGTTTAGTCCATATGGTTTGAACGTCCTCAGTTTGCGCTTCCAAAGTTGTTTGATGGTCTTCCGGTACTCGTCGGTTCCATTTCATTTTTCGAGTCCCATGACCCGGAAGTCTGCGACGCTGTGGCCGTTTGTGTAGAAGTGCTCGGCTACCGGGTCGTTGTGTCGAGTCCGTATCCGGGACAGGTTAAGAAGATGTCGCTGGTACAGGGTGTCTCCCGTTTCTCCTATGTATACGAAGGTCTTACACCGTTCGCAGTGTACAGCGTAGACTACATTGGTGGATTTGCAGGTGACCTCGTTCCGCACATTGTAGCTTTTGCCGGTGGTATCGCTGAACTTTTCAGCCTCCAGCGATACCACCGGCAAAAGCTACAATGTGCGGAACGAGGTCACCTGCAAATCCACCAATGTAGTCTACGCTGTACACTGCGAACGGTGTAAGACCTTCGTATACATAGGAGAAACGGGAGATACCCTGTACCAGCGACATCTTCTTAACCTGTCCCGGATACGGACTCGACACAACGACCCGGTAGCCGAGCACTTCTACACAAACGGCCACAGCGTCGCAGACTTCCGGGTCATGGGACTCGAAAAATGAAATGGAACCGACGAGTACCGGAAGACCATCGAACAACTTTGGAAGCGCAAACTGAGGACGTTCAAACCATATGGACTATGTAACGTGCGATAATATAACGTCACTTCCGCTAAAGATGATATGCTTATTCACAAATAAACGCCGCTGAAGAAGACCGAGAGGTCGAAAGCTACGGCGAATTTAATAAAAGCGATTTATTTTATATAAACGGTTCAAAGCGACTTTATTATATATATATATATATATATATATATATATATATATATATATATATATATATATATATATATATATATATATATATATATATATATTAATGCATATCCGCGATGCGACATTTACAAACAGTTTAAGTCACTTTTATCTCCGGACAAATATTTAACTATAGATGTATCCTTTAAGTCACGTTGCGCATTTGCTCCTTTTAGGTGTTCTAATCATAAATTGAACATTGAACTTGGCAGGCATTTTACGTACAGCGTGAAAACCGAAAATACTTATTTTGTTTAACAATATTTGACGTACATGAATTGGAGAACAAATTTCATTCGTTCTTTGAGTGTCCCCAGTTATTTGTATAATTGGTATAACGGCCAAAGAAACGAAACGTCATTTAATATTCTAATCAGCAGCACTGATATTTATGTTATAAAACAATTAACATTCGATGTTACGAAATTAATGAATATCATTGGGAATATAAATTTACCTTGATTACAAACGTTGATATGTAATAATTTTTGTTCTAATATTTCCTAGAAAGATTCTACTTTTGTCACAAAATGCAGAAAAATAATATTTTGGAGTCTCTCATATATAAATGATAGATCTATATACGTGTGTGCACTGGTAACACGGATTTTTGTATAATTTTGAAAATACGTATTTGTTAAAACACCAGTGTAAAACAACTATTTTAACAAGGTGGCATTTATCATTATGAAATTGTAAATGCATGCTGTATTTTTGGCCTGAGGCCTTTATTAACATGATATCTAATAAATCTTTAAATCTTGAAATATATTATATAATTGCGTCAACAAATACGATTACAAATATCTGTCTCATCGATATTCGTTTTTTTGTATAAGAACATGACATATTGACAACCTGTAGCCAAAGTGACACAAAACAAACATAAAACCGTTAACTTATAAACACGCACACTAAAAGGGACTGAATTAAAAAAAAATTAAAGCTTAATTCAAATGAAGATTAATTGGAACGCCATGGAATAGACGATTCCGGGAATGACATGTCTTTTGAGGGAAAAACAGTTATATTCAGGTAGAAATGAAGCTTACCCATATAAAATAATTTTCAAATTCCATACCATATCAACCGCCATTATTTAAATGAAATTATCAACAATTGTTAAAATGGGCCAGCGTTGTTTGGAGAGAGGGGACTGCTGATTGTTTCTTAAGTGTATTGCAAACCCGGATAGGGCTATTGGTACCGTTTACAACGTTGATTTTTAACTTTGTTAAAATAACGCGACCCCGCCGTATATTAGACGTGTTAGTATAGAACTATTGTGTATAATATATGGTTAGTCAAGGTACACTCACACTATTGTGATTGGGTTACCTGTTTCCATCTCGCAACTATCAGAGTCACTGTCAGAGTCATTACCTGCGTCGCTGTCAGACGCACACGTGGGGCTGCTGGGAGATCCTGCATTCGTTAATATCTGCTGGAATCTGTCGATATAAAATTGGTGTTAACAAACACATTCGACACATGCATTTTGTTTAGAAATGACATGATTATTCTACAATAATTTCGTAGTTACACGTGTCTTATTTATATCTCTGTATTTGACATTCTTCTAAATGTAAAATTTAATTCGGTTATGGCATTATCTTATACAATTTTGGATTGAAATTGGTTTAGAATATTCGTGAAAAAATTAGCAACTGCTGTAACAAATTTGAAGGTGTACAATATATCGGTAGAGTCGTCTTTCCACCATTGTCTCAGCATGAATAATTTAAGGGTGGTTGAATGCTTTATTTATATTCTAAAGAAATGATTGAGTGATTTCATTGTAAAAATATGCAAACCACATATATAGCATACCAATGAGTATATAATATTATAATTTGTTATGCTGAAATAGTTGTATTATGTTAGAAGCATTTCCTATAAGCATAGTATCTTCATTCTAGGTACAACATATACAAAACGAGTTCATTTTCACAAAGTGACTTTACAATTAAGCTGTGAGTATGCATGTTATTGTGCTGATTTTTTTTGATGAAAAACAGTTTTAAAGCCTCTATAATGCTAAAAAATCAACGACAATTTCGTAATATATTTTGTTAAATAAAGTTATATATAAAGAATCAGTGTTCCTTATAGGAATAGCAAAAACAATTGAACGTTTGTGCTCTGGTAACATAGATTTTTCTAGATACAAAATGCTCGTTTTTATTTATTTGTGACACAATTAATTCCATTTTAATTTCCCGCAAATATATCTATTCATACGACACACAAACACTGACAAGATATTACCATCTGGATTTTGATTTCTTCGTCAGAATTATTAACTGTAAAAGGAAACATTTATTATACCTCTCTAATTACCCATAAAAAACTCGAAAAGTTTTAAACATTATAATTTTATTGTATTGCCTATCAGTATTGCCTAAATGCGTTGCGTCCAGCATGTTAAACGGTAAATGATAAGCAACACCTGTATAACTCGTAACTAACTTAACAGCAAATAAGTATATCTTTTTTTAATAAACCCCATTTGCTCAGTTGTGTCATATCATTCGATATATCATGATATCATTCTGGTTTTAGTTTAGTCAAAGGCTTTAAGGCTCTAAACGGTATTTTGATATTATAGTCACTTTTATTAAGTTTTGTCCTATACTAATAGCTTGACAGGGTCCAATTTTAATGCATAATCATTGAAATGAGTAAATGGACATCTCTGAAACTTATATACAATATCATACATCTCAGAAAAAAACAACAACAAACATTTAACGTAACATGTTTTATGCCATACTATCCAAGGAACTGTTGTGAAGTATTGTCTAGCATTTATTAAACACATCAATGCAGTAATATTATTGGTTTCAAATGATTATATTAGCTTGATAAGGCCAAAAAAGGTCCGTTTCTGGTCTTCTAGGAAAAAAACAACAGCGTCGGTAGGTAGGGATTGTTTTTTTCGGGTACTAGAATGGAAGGCTACTAAAGCTTATAATAAGAAATACATGTGTATATATATATATATATATATATATATATATATATATATATATATATATATATATATATATATATATATATATATATATATATATATATATATATATGTGTGTGTGTGTATATGCTTTGTTTGCTTGATATTACATCTTATATGAACGAAAATGAACGAATTTAATTTTTTTAAAATATTTTTTGGCGACCCCAATTAAAAGTAAAGGGTCGGCGCCGAATCGGATGACACGGTCGGGCGACCGGAAACGGACCTATTTTTTGGCCTTGTACTGAAAGCCTAAAACTATATTTGACACTAGAAATGGTGTTTCTTGATATAACCATTACTAGTATTTTGTATCTTGACGGACGATCATGCAAAGGTTCTAGGATCGACCCCGTGACCTCCTGATTGCTTGGCAGAGAGTATTAACTATACCACCAAGACTTTATTAAGCACATGTTTGGTTTTTACTTTTGCAGTGGCTATCGCATCAAGACATTTACAGGAATATACAGGACGGGACATTGCGCTTCAAGTACCACTAATTTATATTGAGGATACCTCCTTATTTTAAAGTTGCATTGTAATGGATACATTGTGCTATATGTATTGACTGCTTTATGATAAAATAAGTTGTATCTCAAGTTTATAAGCGACAAAACCACTTTTCGGTTACTTCATAATAACAACTATTACACTTACATATTATTAACAGGTGTATCACACTTTCTAAAAGTATGCGACATATTGTGCCACATCCATTTTTTATCGTAGCATGAGGAACACATGTCATAGTTAGGGCAGTCGTTGCACTTCCATCGGACGCCGATGATTGGACTTTTATCGCATACGTCGCATCGGACGCCATTGTGGCCAACAGCTGAAAACATAGTTACGTTGGCATAGTAACCATAGTGACCATAGCGACATTTATGTTGTTTGTCCTGGTTACTCATAATGTTCATAGAACAGCGAGTCTGATGAACATTAATATATAACACACTTGTTCTTTTAGAATAAAATAGGTTTTATAACCGACTGCATTGATTGTGCAACACACCGTGCTCTTCTTAATACGTTTTACCAAACTATAAACATGTTAGTCGAAATCCTTGTAAATATCAATACAACAACCACTAATTAAATTAATATTACACCACAACTAACGATTGCATTATGGATTAATTACTCAAAATTAAAATTTATAAATTAGTAATTCAAATGGGAGTTTAAAATAAACTGTTTAATGTACTCAGCCTAACCATATTGAATACAGTGCCCCAGATAATTATTTCGGAAATAGGGTATTCACCCACTGATTTTGAAAAATAGGGTGATTTCATTCTTGGAATAGGGTGAAATGAGTTATAAGATGCATACAGTAAAACCATTGCTGCTTTACTTCTGTTGAAGCTGCACACAATTGTATTGATTCAATAAAACTGTAAACTAATATAATTAACTTTAATAAACTGATGTTTCATAACATCTTTAATCCTTGAAACTGTCAATAATATAAACTTTAAACTTAAAAAAAATCGATAACACAAATGATTCGGCACTTATTGGCTCTTGCTTTCTTGGTTCGAAAAAGTTAGCGATCGACTGATATTTTGGCGCAACAATTGCGGACGTCTTTCTTTTAGACATTTTTATTACGCATCGTATTAGAAACTGAAAGTACAAACACTTTAGAAATACATGCACAATGAACGACGGATTAAGTCAGATTGAAAACGCATGTATGTCGTCGTAAATAATTTGGTCAGCCGCTTTATTTAACTATGAAATCTAGTCAGCAGAGCGTTTGGCTAGCTTTGACTGTTTTATTGCTCCGTCATCCAGGCGCTTGCTGAATAATAGCGTCGCCGCGTAACGAAAATAATCACAAAAACCGCCGAAAATGAGCAAAGTATTTTCGATCAAAGCTATTGTATCGTACGCATCAAATAAGACGAATGTGCGTAAAAGGCAAATCGGGTGCGTTTTCAATACGCATGATATTGTATTTCTTTGCGTTTTTAAACATTTTAATAGGGTGAAAGACGCAGATACGCAGCTTATCTGAGGCACTGTAAATATTTGTCAACCTATTTTGATAGATAACATTCGCAAAAACCAGTTTTTGAGAGCATGTGCCTAAACACCTTTACATATAAATCAAATAAATGCGGGCAAATTTCATTCGATAAGTTCAATTTCATCTCCGTTAGGAACTGGTGTAATAACGAGATACTCGAAGCTGAAATTTGGAACTTTTGATCAGACGGATGCTATTTTATGTCAGTGCTGTATTTACACGCCATAAATGTTATTGGTATTACAACTTTAACCCATGTATGCAAAGTGGACTCTCCCATCCTTCTAAATTGGATCAATTTATTTCCAAAATGAGGGATTTCTAGTATATTTATTTGTATATTTAGAATATTTCTTACAGAAATTTCGTTCAGCAAACAGCGCAGACCCTGATGAGACGCCGTATCATGCGGCGTCTCATCAGGATCAACGCTGTTTGCCAAGGCCTTTTTCTAGACGCTAGGCATAAATGGGTTAACAAAAGATCGCTTTGTGCATTAATGAACGTAATACTCACGCACTTATGTAAACACATATCGCCAATGAGTGCCAATGTACCTGTAGAAGTGTTGTTTCTAACGTATGTTGGTTCCATTAGCCTTATACACATGCATTTATTTCGCGCTCTGTGCTAGGGGATTAAATGTGTGTGCGTAAATTGTCGTCACAGTATAGCCTGAGCAGTCCGCACAGGCTAATCATGGACGACACTTTCCGCTTTATGATAGTTTAAAGAAAGTCTCTTCTTTCCAAAAATCTAGTTTCGGCGGAAAGTGGCGTCCATAATCTGCTTCTTACCTGCAGTAGCTAACGCAGCAAGCAGTTCCATAATTGTGACGAGGACAATCTTGCAGTTATTCGGTCCACCAGTATTGATTTGTCTTCAATCTAACATAAACAGGTCATACTTTGCATATTAGGTACCAAGCGTTAGTGGACTCATTTGGAGGCAATCCAATGTCGCGCGCTATTTAAATGCACACCAATGGTTTTGAATGTTGTGACAAGCCATCTAAGTGAATCTTCCTATAGACAAAGAACATGAGTATCATTGATCTACTACCATGCATTTTGAAAAACACATTAAGAAGTCAAGAACTTAACCTAATACTAGTGTATTGCCGTTATCAATCTTATTGCGAAACATACGATTAATTGTCAGATAATGCCAGGATATAAATCGTCTATAACCGAAAATAGTGTTGATTTTTCATGTGCTAATGGTGATAAAGAAAACGATCAGATACTTTTGTTGATTCTGTTGTAGATGATGATGTCGATGAAAGTTATCTTATGTTGCGTGTATTTCACCGCCCCTTTTGCAGATACTGAACGATCTTTATGAAACTTATTGTGCGTAAATACACAAGTGTTACAGAAATATTTTGAAAATTTCTTGACATGAAAGTATGTCATTATGTTGATGATAAGTATGATAATGTTGTTAATATAAGTGATTTCTATGAAGAATAATATATGATGATGATGATAATAATGTTGATAATGATGATGATGTTGATAATGATGATGAAGATGATGATGAGGATGGGGATGATGGTGATGATGATGATGAGGAGGAGGAGGAGGAGGAGGACAACGATGCTCGTATGTACTGTCAATAATAATACTATTCACTTTCACTTATTATATGTACCAATGCATAGCACTTTTGCGCTCACCACAAAGCAAACATCGAGGTTGGGTTAACACTTAAGTGCGATGCTCCACCTCCGTGTAAATCTTTAACATGAGTGACATAAGCAGACAATTAAAAAATTCTTTATACATTGTATAGTACATGGAAAGTGAAAGTATGATTAAATATCATCGCACATATAGATCATGTAATGTATACACTCATACGCACAGCGAGCTTATTTAAATGATGTAACACGTTATAATTAACTTTTTTAATAGCGTTTTAATGTCATACAAAATTTACAATATGTAATATCAATACTCGATGAACTTATTTTTAAAGTATGCCTTAATGTATACATGTAATCCTGATTCTTTAAAATAACATCAACAAACATACAGTAGCATGATACTTTACTCATTGACAAATACTTACGTTCAAATAATTATAAAAAAATACACACTCAATTATATCGCAAAGACAAAGTGCGAGGAAAACAATTTACGAAGTGTCATATAGGAAAACGAAAGCGGAAGTTAACTTGTTTCATACGACGAAAATTAAACACTTATTTATCGATTTAATGTCAAAATTATCCGGTTCGTTCATTAAATAAATAAACAGTTACATTGAACGTCATTCAAATATTGTTTGTTTCAGTGATATCCAGGATGATAATTGTATTCTACATTTATTACTAGCGCCTATACCGACGCTGTTGATCCCATTCGTTCGGGAAACCGAAAGTGTGGCTATGTATCTTTTTTAGGGATTTCCCAATATCGTACATGTCTTAGTCTATGAATGAGTTTTCTACGGCCATATGAAACGCACTTAGATACATTTGTTTAACCTTATGTTCAATGATTTTCGTATATTCTCATGAACCTATTTATAGTTTATTATGTATTACAATGGTGTTCTTTTTGCAACATTGATGAGATAAAACATATATCCGGTTTAGTTTATGCGTGTTTGTGTGCAATCTCTTGCACGACGGTTGCATTACATTCATATGTGTGTGAGAGAGCATGGAACGACAACTCTGCATGGAATTTGGTTTGTGTGCACTATTATTTGGGTGCTCCCCGGCCGTAAAAAGGGTCTTATTGGAACTGCTTTGCCTTCCGTTCCAATTCATATTTTGATAGAATTGCATGGGAATGCGAAAAATGTCCCCGACAATCGTTTCCGTCCTTATTGATGTTAGTCGCCCGGCTTTCCGTCCTTCACACTTGCGAAATCCCATACACTTATGATCCGACTTTTATGAAACTGTTTATTTGGAAATCCTTTAAGGTAAACATCCGCCGGTTGTTAATGTGATTTGCATCAACGCCCTTTACAGGCTGTATTGTCTTTTGTAGCGTCAATCAAATGCTACCTTCATACCACTCTATACTTGTGTGATCTGATCTTTATAAAACTTAGTCAGAATGCTCAACGTATAATATCTATGGTAAGTCTGATTCTGGGTCACATTCGTCCAATAATGAGATCACCAGATCAAATCTTACTCAGTGGTATTAGTAAATCTTAATGAAACTTGTTCCGAATATTTATCTTCAGAATGTCTAGTCCGAATTAGTGTCTGTCGCACATTTGTTCAAAACTTAATTTACCGGATCAAATTTTAGAAAAAAAAACTTTATAGACGACATGTTTTTAACTTAATCTTTAGAAATATTTGTTAGAATGCTTATCTTGACAATATGTAGGTCGACTTCGAATCTGGGTCGGGTTTGTCCAAAAGCAGGCACTCAATGATCCTGTATAAAAATTGCCAACACACTAGACGCCCCATTAATGATTCAATCTTGATGAAATTTGGTCAGAATGTTTATCTCGATATTTTTAAGCCGAATTTGAATCATTAGTGTTTGTATGATAAGTTGTTATAAAAATAACATACGTATGTGTATTATCCACATTGAGATTTATTATCATATAATTATGATTATGTAAACTTGCTAAAGTGAAAAAACAAATAATGCAAGTGTAAGCATTAGCAAGCATTAACAATGTACTTAAGTTACAAAATGCTCTTAAAGAGAGGTAAAATTTTATAATCGAACACACGACCCGTTCATTTAAAGAACTCGTCTGCTTGACTATCTAGTTATATGTAGGATAAGGAAATAAGTTGAAATTGCATACTATATGAGCCGCGCTATATGAAAAAGGGGTTTAAAGCATATGCGTAAAGTGTCGTCCCATATTAGCCGTTCAGTCCGCACATGCTAATAAGGGACGCCCTTTCCGCCTGAATTGAATTTTCGTCAAGAACAGTATTCCATTAAACGAAAAATACAATAAAAGCGGAAACTGTCGTCTCTGATTACCCCGTGCAGACTGCAAAGGCTAATCTAGTACGACCCTTTACGCTCATGCATTAAACACTCTTTTCACAAAGCGAGACTCATATTTTAATAAACGCGTTTTATTTGCAAAACTAGATGTGAGAGATTACAACGGACTTTCTGGACCAGTTCGATTCGGTCATAAACTGTCGATTAACCTCGATTCCTTAAATGACTAGTTTGTTAAATAGCAAACAATATTGTACGACATAGCCGAACAGTTTCATTTGATTAGTCAGTCAGTCAAAAGAGGCTTTTAAACTCCTCAAAGTGTTATCTTAAACAGTATATGTCACGACATAACAGTATTCATTGTGTCTTTATTACATGGAAACCAATGAAATTTAAAAGCATATAGTCAATGTTTAACAATTCAACCGTTGGATAATTATAATTTCCTTGTGGCTACTTGCGTGATTTTGCCTTGGTTTTCTTAAATTTGAATTTCGTGTACATCTTTGCCCCGCTGTAACAACGGTAAATACGGAATCCGGATAGGGCCCAGTTGATTATAGTTTGTCGACCTTCGAGGTCGACGCGCGACATTCAAGCGCCGCACGATATGTCATCCGACTTTGGAAGTCGACATGCGACAATCAAGATTTGAGTGTCGTATATCGCGCTGGATTTTAGAAAAAAAAATATTGCTGAAAATCTTGACTGTCGACTGAATTATCGACTGTCATATCGTGCGTCGCGATGAATGTCGCGTGTCTCTTCGCATGTCGACTTCAATTGCCGCATGTCGACTTCAATTTTCGTGTGTCGACCTTCGAGCGCGACATTCGACATTTGAGCGACGCACGATACGAAGCGCGACATGCGATATGACACTCGACAATACATTAAAATTCCCTAGGTCGACACGTGACATTTGCTCGACGCACGATACGACGCGCGATACACGAAATGACACTCGACACTATATCGATTAAATATCACGCAAGTGTCGCATGTCGACCGGTGTTGGAGTATTTTTTCAACTGCAAGCACGGTGTAAAAGTAACTTTTTCAGCTACAATTGTAAGAAAATGGCGGCATCTTGCAGCAGCGGTACGTCATTTAAATATTTAGTTTCATTTCGATTCGTTATTCGCATTTTAGTTAGTACATGTTTGTATATCAATGTCTTGACATTTAAATAGCATCGGTCAAATCAAATTTTGAAAGCAAATCAGTGCTATTTGTATTCTATCTGTATATCCGAAGTTCCATGGCATCATAGGATATAGTCCAAATAATTAAACGGTGAACGTCGTTTTCCTGGAATAAATTGATTATAAAATATATTTCAGTTTTCATTGTTTAATTTTTGCTAAAACAATGAATTAGTTAGGCACAAATGACCACCATTACCCCTTAAAAGTGTGAGAATTATGTCAGAATATCACTTTCGTAGATTTTGAAACTATATATTATCATAACACAAAGTGCATTTGTGTGTTACTCCTTATTATAGACTTACTTAGAATGGAAATATGCTGCATGTACAGGTTCAAATCTTTTGCTAAAATCAGTTAACAAAAATGGCTACACAATATAATTCTTTCTGAAATGCAAAAATAAGCATAACATATGTAATTATATTTATAAATACCAATAGCAACATCAAAAGTTTAATCGTAAATCGATAGGATATTCCTGGTAGATTAATTTCGTCGAAATCCAATCATATGTATTTAGAGGATAATACACGGCTTAGCCGGACCGGGAAGTGATAATCGGCCCGCAGGGAGCATAACGGCTTTAGCCCGAGGGCCGTTTGCGACCTGGGGCCGATTATCACTGCCCGGCCCGGCTCAGCCGTGTATTAACGTCTATAATATACACACGTATATCGTACTTTTATACTAAATTATAGATGGACACAGGTTTTGAGTCATAAAATCATTCTATTTTGGTCCTTCACTAGAATTTATGTAGAACCAGCTCTCTGTACTTATCCTGGTCTATCGTAAGTTCGTGGATATTACAAATAGAACAGTTTTATAAGTAATTATATTTTTATTTTGATAAAATTAATATAATTAAGCATAAATTAAATCCTCTCCTGTGTGAATAATAACAAAGAATCAAATTCAATTGTAATCTTGTCTTCCGAATAAAGTTAACAAACACCTTCCATCAGTATGAACTGCCATTTTGAATTCATGTAAGTTCGTGGATGACACATGTGACGTCATTACTCCAGAACAGCTGATTAGGCCAAATGTAGAAATGGGTGCTTTCTAAACATTTTTAATACACGAATGAAAACAATAAAAAAAATACATGTAACTGAACATTGAACATTTATAAAGAACATAATTTAATGAAATATTTAATGTTTCAATGGAGTTGGATTGGCCTGTAAATTTACACAGATAGTTAGCGTGTGGCTATGATATTTATTAGTGAAAACATTATTTTGAATGATAAATTATCAAAATATAACGAAAAATCAACTTTCTGAAGAAAAAAAATCACTATCAAATAAACATATATAAGTGTACAGCGATTTTCACAAACTCGGTCTTATAAATGCAACGCAGAAATAAATTTCCTTGCATTTGCAGAAATCTGGCAAGATATGTACATTTCCAGAAAGTAAATTCATTTCTGCGTTGAATAAGACTGAGTTCGTGCACAACTGATGATGGTATGGCTGTTCAAAGCGATGCACCTCGCTTTCGGGTCATTTTGAGTTAAATACCTATGATAGTAAAATATTTATTTTTTTCAGAAAATTTGATCTTTACGTTATAATTTGATTATTTATCATTAAAAATGATTTTTTCTCTAATAAATATCATAGCCACACGCTAACCACATGTGTACATTAAATAAAAAGGCATAAGGAACTAGGTACCGTAAAACACTTCTTATTTTACGTTGCCTAAAAAGAATTTAAAAATCGAGTACGAGGTTGTGTACATACAGTGTCAATAGAACGCTGTATATAAACAAAGTGAGCCAAAATAGGTTTTATGTATTTTGTTACGGATTTTTTGGCAAAGGAAATTTGTGCATTATGAAAATGGAGGTAAAATACACTTATGGCTATTATTCAATTTGTTTGCCTGTTTAGAACGCATTTCATTCAAATATTTTGTTCTCAGTTGTAAAAAGATAGTTTGCGATTCACAATTCCGGTTTTCGTCTCCAGGATGTCAAAATCTAGCGCGTGTAGTTATTCTAAACTGACAATCCACGAACTTACGCTCTCCACCAACTTAGACTATGCAACGATATATTTTTATTGAATTGATTACGCAATTTATGACGTATCTCATGTGACGTAATTTAAATGACGAAACAAGATAGACGCTTTAGATTTAAGGACAACAACCAATCGGACTTCGAGTGTTTTTATTTAACAGTTAGATATTTTTAAGCATCAAGCGATTAGTGTGTGTGTCTACGATGGATTATTATAATATTATGAATGTGAATAACAGTGTTGGGATATAAAACTGGAAATGGAATGAAACTGGCGAGACTGCATTTTCGATTTCGTTAATACTCGAATAACGCGATGTTTTGTTGAACAATTGATGGATAAATTTAAGAAAAGAGTCAGTGAATTGTTCTTTAAATGTTCGAAGGAGATCGATGATGAATTAAAAGGGTAATTTCTTTGATGAATAAGTCGTTCCTTTGTCAGTCGATCAAAGAATGTCTATCCACAAAGAATTGCCTGCTTACATCAGTGCTTTAAAATGGAGAAGATGGATGGCGATGAAGAAATGTGTCCAGAATTTTAACTCGTCATGGAAGCAAATTAAACTTTACGAAAATAAACATGGTTATTGCACAACTTCGGTGAGGAGAACAATAACCAGTAGATGCTTTTCTTATTTTATGGCTAAGAATGAATTTGGACGCCATTTTTTTCCAGTTGAACGTCACGCGCACATATTCTGAGGGCCGAATATAAATAATCGGCCGTATGGCCGAATATTTATAATGACCCCGCAATGGTGATAATGGCATGAAAAACAGTACAAATGTGTTACTATATATATATAGTAAGGTATGTATTATAGAGAAATAAGTTATTTGTAACCGAACAATGACGTACCACTATGCAATTTTCAATTAACAAAGTGCAATATGGCTAAACTCGGGATCGGAGTGATAGTGTTTTCATGTCTAGAAGAGCATAACATTTAAGTTTTAATTAACCATCTTCTAATGAAATTTGTAATAGTAAAATAATGTTTATATTTTATATTGAAAAACTTAAGTCTTCCATGAATTTTCCGTGGAGTCAGGGATTGAAACTAAGTTTTTACACTTGGTTGCCCGAACAGGCAACCATCTTTAGCATTTTGGTTGCCCAGCTAACGTTTAACGAGCCCAGAATCATGTACATGTCGTGTCAGGTGTATCTTACACTTTCTTACAATTAAATAATAGATAATTAAACAACAACATTGCTTATGGGACACACGTTTAATGCATTTTGTCTTATCATGTGTCTGGTTGCATCATTTCCTAGACCTAAATACATGAATATTATTAAAGAGATAATTGATCTTTGGTTTTAAAATATTTAATTGAACTAAATGTTTTAAAGCTTTAAAAAAGCTAGTCGCCCAGCCGGACTACCAACATTTGAAGTTGAGTTGCCCGGGTCATAATCTAGTTGCCCCGGTCTCACGGGCAACCACTAATTTCCATCCCTGGAAGTTAAACAGTGCGATAGTGTGATAATACGATGACGACAGTGCGATAATACGATGGCGACAGTGCGATAGTACGATAATACGATGACAACAGTGCGACAATACGATCTCGACATTGAGATAGTACGATGGCGACAATGCGATAATAAGATGGCAACAGTACGATAACGCAATATTATTAAGGCGACAATGCGATGATACGATGGCGACAGTACGATATGACCATCGCATTGTCACCATCGTACTATCGCGTTGTCGCATTATCGCCGCCGTACTATTGCAATGTCGCCATCGTACTAATCGCATTGTCGCCATCGTACTTTCGCGTTATCGTACTGTTGTCATCGTATTATCGCATTGTCGCCATCGTGCTATCTCAATGTCGAGTTCGTATTGTCGCACTGTTGTCATCGTATTATCGTACGCGTTATTTGTCATTCTGACGTGTTGTCGTGGTGGCGCACTTAAAATCCGCCACCAACAGAATATCAGCCTCCAGAATACCCGTTCTTACTGACTAAATACATCTATTTGAGCCGCGCTATGGAAACACGAGGCTTAATGAATGTGCGTAAAGTGTCGTCTCAGATAAAATCAGGCAAATCAGGGACGACATTTTCCGCTGTTATGGTATTTTAAAGGAAGTCTATTCTGAGCGAAAATCAAATTCCCATATAAGTTTGTGCGGACTGCACAGGCTAATCTGGGACGATAGTTTACGCTCATTCATTAAACCCCGTTTTCTTGTACAAAGCTTAACATGCAACAAGTAAGAAAGGCCGCAATGCGGAAGACACGGACACGTTTAAGAAATGCCAGATGCTCTGAAGCTTCTACCCAATTAAAAGCCGATCAAAACATTCGAGTTACCCAATTTTTCCCGTCTCTGATTCGTTTTAAATCATAATAGAAGGACGACCTGTTTGCGAACACGCTGCTGTGATAATCAGTCACGTGAAACATACCTCTGCGTACAGTCACGAAATGGACGCCGGAGTTATGTGTGGTAAGAATTAAGTTATGTACGTTACTATGACAATCATTTTTTAATTTTTTTCATGTTTAACAAAAACTATTCGCAAAAACATAATATGAATGTTTCCTCTTACAGATCACATGAATCGGCTCACGAAGAGCAATGAAGAGGACGAAACGGAACTGCCCCGGCAGTCTGGTAGTCTGGAAATCTATCATAAAAACAACTGGCTACCAGTCTGCTTCAAAAACTGGGGTCGCATAGAAATGGATGTAGTTTGCAAGCAGTTCGGTTTCCGAGCGGGCGCTACGAGTTCTGAAAAGGACGAAACGCTGATGGACTCTTATTCGATGACAAACTTAACGTGCACCATAAGTGAAAACAGACTCGACGCATGCGCATTTGATGCATTAAATTAAATGGCTGCCCATCTTCCGAATATGTGTAAGGTCATAATATACTAAATAGTTTCCCTATATAATTCAATGTTAAAGCGACAACTTTAAGCGCAAATAAATGCAACATTTTGCACATAGAGACCCCATAACAATACCTTTTCTTAAAGGCCATTCTAAGCGGAATCGATTTATGCAATAAAAAAGATATGTCATGTTCAAACCAAGAAAGAACCACGAATCAATATCGACTGTTTTTGCAACTTTTTATTCTAGCCGACAAACATTTTTAGTCGTATATCAGGAAGAACATATGATCATTGTACAAGATAGAATGAAACATTATATCTATCCATCTTAAAGTGTATTGCAGTTTCAGTAATATTCTGTCTATAAATGATTTCAACATGATATAATTATAAATCATTGCTAGGAAATGTGTATATATGAAGCAAAAATAAAATATAGACTGTTTATTTTTCCCCATTAATGTATATCTATCTATCTATCTATCTATTTATCTATATATATATATATATATATATATATATATATATATATATATATATATATATATATATATATATATATATATATCTTTTGTTGTAAACAGTTTTGCGACATGTGTCAGAAAACGCCTAGTACAAATACATCAATGGAAAGATTTTTTCACTTATGTGGGTGTATGTTGGCTCCACTTCACACGATACTGTCGTTTTAGTTTAATTGAAAAACGCATCTTACTATGTGGGGTGAGTTCTGGGTTCAAGCCCCAGTAGTAACCTATCAAGTGTGAAATACAGAGCCATAATGATTAAATATACACAGTTATCTATTTAAACAGTACAATAATATAAGTAATAATGTTAAAGGGGCATTGCTGCTTTGCCATTTTTGGGACTGTATTGTGATTGTTGGCCAATTTTGACATTGAATAACAGGGTTTATATACATCCCACGCATAAATGTTTCTAAATTTGTAAAAAAACAAGTCAAAGTGTGTAGAATATTAAAAATTAAATATACACAGTTATCTGTTTAAACAGAAAAATTAAATATACGTAATAATGTTAAAGGGGCATTGGTGCTAAAACAGTATTTGGATTGTTAGTGAATTGTAAATTTGGCCGACTTTGACATTGAATAACATAGTTTATAAACATTTCAAGCATAAATGCTTCTAAATTTGTAAAGAACAAGTCAAAGTGTGAAGAATATAAAAAATTTGCAAATCTCTGATATCTAAAAGTCATTTATATGCCACTTAAAGTTGACATTTTTTGAAGAAAATGATCCATTTTGTGCTGTCAATGAATTACTCAGTCAGGTCCATAAGCGCTCATTCTGTAGATTGTTTGGGCCATGCTAATCTTCTCTGTATCGTTCCAATTTTAGTATTTGTACTGCCGAAGCAGTACCAAAAAGTAGGTAGCCATAATGCTCTATATATGGGTTGTTATCGGATGCACACCTTTGCAGGTTCAAATGTGCACTAAAATGCCCGTATGCATGTGTTCCGCCTCCGATACTTACCTAGAGGTATTTCGCCCGGCAGTGTATATTCGCTTTCAACGGTCGCAGCGTTTAAGGATACGCGAATGAGATGCCGACATCGTTTCAATCGCGTGCAACGGAACAGAGGAGCGCAGCTGTGAGTGGTAAATGTTACACATTGCGACACACTGTACTAATTTAACCAGTGTATTTTTAACGACGACGTATTGTGTTTTCCGACCAATAGCTGTACGTATACAATAGCTTCACTATTTATAGCGTTTTCCGACCAATAGCTGTGCGTTAATTATGGCTTCACTATTAAGGTCATAATATACTAAATAGTTTCCCTATATAATTCAATGTAAAAGCGCGACAACTCTAAGCGAAAATAAGTGCAACATTTTGCACATAGAGACCCCATAATAATACATTTTCTTAAAGGCCATTTTAAGCGGAATTGATTTATGCAATAAAAAAGGTACGCCATGTTCAAACCAAGAAAGAACTTGACACGAATCAAAATCGACTGTTTTTGCAACTTTTGTTTTCGGCCGTTTCTAAGTGGAATGTAACCTTTTTCAGTGCACTGCTTTACTATAGTCTTCAAGTTTATCATATTTCAGGGATTCAGTAGTGAACACCTGTTCATCCCCTGCCATTATCTCCGAAAGATAGAACCCGAACAATAGTTTAAAGTGTAAAGCATGCCTTCCTGTCAACTATGATATTTTTTTTAGAGAGTACAGCCCTACATGAAACGATTATCAAGTATACTGTAACCTTAATAGGAACTCTCGTGATTGGCGTTCGTAGCGGAATACTGCGGAGCGTAACCTGCGAGCTGATATACAGGTTCAGTACATCAGCCAATGCACGGGCGTTCCCTCTTTAACAACTCTGGTTTCACTACAGTCACGAAAAAATCGTGGCCTTAGTGATTCGTTGGTCGTTTTTTCATAAACGAGCGGTTTTGAGTATAAATCATGATGACTGTAATGAGATTTCCAGCTTTGACTAAAGAATGTATGATAGATGATGCAGTTGAACGAACGGTAAAGATGCATGGAAAGAGAGGAGCGAGCATGATAGGAGTTATAAATATCCTTACTAAGAATGGAGTTGCCGACACAGATGTCGAGTGCATTTCGTCTGGACCACCTGGATCTCTCCAATATGACGTAACCTTCAAGGAGAAAGATAAGTGCCTTACGTTTTTAAATTGTACGAAGCATCAATCTGTTACGCACAATAATGTACTGTATAGATTCCTAAAATGTGGAAAGCAGATTGTGCACTGCAGGGTTCACTGTTTGCCAGCTTTCGTAGGTGACCACGTTATTGCAGAAATATTTGGCATTTGGAACAGTTCTGAGTATTGAACACGACACTCTGAAGGTGGGAGATTTCGTCACCCACCCAGGAGTTCGTGTCATCACCTTAGAGGTCGATAATAACAAAGAGGACAGCGTCCCTAATATGATAGAGTTTGAGTGTGGCGCTAGAGCCCTTATCACAATGCGAGGGCGTCAACCCCTCTGCTTATACTGCCAAGAAGTTGGTCATGTTAGGATGAATTGTCCAAATAACATTAATGCTATTTTCAAACAAAAAGAAAGTGTTGTAGAAAGACCCAAAACAACACCCACCGATACAGAGACAACCGAAAAGAAAACAATCGAAGCAGAAACAAAAGAGAATGAACAGCCGGAACCAAGACAGAAAGACGAGGAAGGATATGAGGTCGTTGGGGGGAAGAAGAAGAAAGCTAGGAAACAGGAAAAGAAGAAGGAGGCCGAGAAGAAGAAGGCAGATGAAGGAGAAAGCGATACAATGGAAGAAGACACAGAGGTAAGGGGCGAAAAAAGAGGCCGTGAGACAGGGACAAATGAGGATCTGTCCCCGTTACCAAAAAAATAGATTTGCAGTAATAGTTGATGATGACCTAGAAGAACGCCCACTTGTAATAGATTTGGATTTAGACTCACAAGACCTCGTAATGACCCCTATTTAACTTTGAACCTTTAAACACAATAAAATGCTACCTTCCATTCGTAACAACATGATATCGAACACTTTATTTAAAATCTTACATAATTTAAAACCCTATGTACTATGAAACTACTCAACCCCTTAAAGGACCGTGTTTATGGCCTCTGGCATTGAGTATAATTTTCTTTCAAATATTATTATTTTTAAATAGAACATATGTACATACATGTATCATTATATCTTCATTATTGAAATATAATGTCTGCATATATACTGACCACATAGGTATTCTATGTGAACGGTATTTTGGCATATTTACAAAGTCATTTATATATATATATATATAACACAATATATGTGTTATTTTTTCATAATGTATATACAGTTTTTCATTTCTGTAAACATAAAAGTTACACAGCTAGGTTGTGTGTGTAAACGCGTTTTGTATGTCTTATAAAACTGCTTGTGTTAAAACGCCAATCATACGTTTTTACACTGTTTATCTAGTATAAAGTATACTTTTTGTGATAAAACAAAACATATGTATATATAAAATCTGTGTAAATTTCAGTATGTATATATGGGCATTTAGGGACCGTTGCTTGCAGATTTCGTACAACATAAATGCAGTTCTTATTTTATGTATACGTATAAATTACGTTCATATGCCAGTGTGTGTATACGCTATTCATTGTTATATGTACTCAATTTATATCTTTAATAAAACACCTTTTCTAAACACTCTATTCATCAAAAGTACACATTTAATCTTTTTCCAATATCCTCGTGGTAAATGTGAGCGCATTTATCTATTTCCAACATTACTTAGGTACATAGAACACTCATTACAACAGCGAGTTTACAAAATCGTTAGCCTAGTCTCTGTATATATATTTCGTCTGCTTTATTTTCACTGCTCCAATAGAATTAAATGCCCGATAACGTTTATTTTGTGGGCGCAGCCATCTTTAATAGTTCTGATTTTATTAATACGTCTGTAAAAACCAAGTAAATTACACATTAAATAAATTCTCTCGATAAATGTTATTGTTTTTATTTAATTGTTCACACCAATTTTGACACGGTTGTTTTATCACGTTTAACCCGGTTTTTAATTGCATCTTTATTCATCACTTGTAAACCGATCATCTCGTTATGATCGGATACTGTCCAGACAATTACAAAGTAAACATGGTGTCATAAACCCAGGGACCTATACTTGGGGTGCCTGCATAAACCACATGTGACAGATGATTTTATGGTCATTAAACACAATTTATGATACGTCCACGTCATCTCTTGGCATATTGAGCAGTCATTTAAGCCAAATTTGAAAGCCAAAATACGGGATGTCAGTTGCTTTAATAAAAAATGAAAATATTAGTCCGAAATGGATTAGCAGGATTAAGTGTATATATTAGCCAGTTTAATTATAATATTCAGTGTTTAATAACTATAAATTTAAAATGTTGTGCAATTTTACTGCTACACAATTAATGTATTTAACGATTACCGGCAAATATAAAATCGGCAATGACGTGTAAACATTGTACGTTTCAGCAGTGCACGAAACACCATCATGAAAACAAGCAATAAAAAGTACTTGCGTTAAATAAATTAAATATATAGTTTTATTTATCATAAAATGGTTGATTGTTACATCTGTCACTACTTATCACGTAGTTAAAAAAAATCAATATACATGCAAAGACAGTTCAATTTGCACAATATGCAGGTTTTTTCCACGTGTATGCTTACACTTATTAATATTGTCATTCAATGGAAACAAAACGAAAATTCATTCAATGGAAAAGAAAATGATAAAATTTAACAATTGTTATGTATTCAGTATTTCAGGGCTTTGTTTTATACTTGATGAAATGCACCTCTTACACATTCGATCTTTGATGAACAATAACAATACCCACACCACTTTCAATTGTGATTAAATAAATATATGTATCATTATTTTTGAAATATTATTTATAAAAGTCTTACTATAAGAAAGAAAACGGCTTATTTATTTGTTTTGTTTTGTGGGATTTTCAGTATTTAGTCTTCCGATCACGTTTACTCTGATGCTAATAACTTATTCGCATTTTTATAAAGACGAAAATATATTTATGAATAAAAATTTATTGGTACTAAATACGATTTATTTGCGCTATTATTTAAGAGATTTGATGTTTATTTCGGATTATTGTATTTTTTTATTGACTAAACAATAGTCCTGTATACATGTTTTACATTACTGTAACCAGTGTTTTGCCAACCAGTCAGTGCGCATTGCGCGGAAAATCCCGAACGTAAACAATAACTCGTCTATATCGCCTTTAGGGCTACCTACACAACGGAGATATTTCGTGGTACATTCTCCCGCGTCGCTTCGTGTATGGAGTAAAATATCGTATATCGCTTCATGTGTCGGGCAAAATATCGTGTATCGCTTCTTGTGTCGTGTGTCGCCCTTGATGAAAGAAGGGCTAGACTATAAGATGGCACAATCCGGATTCCATAAATGATATTAGAAATTTATTTGATATACTAGTATTGTGACCTACAGGGCTCTATTCGCGAGGACCGAGGGTACCCGCAAGACACGTTCGAATCCATTCGGAACAGCTCGGATCCGTCGCTAGTATCCGATATAATTTTGGCGGAAATATTCAAGTATACTTTGTCGGCGGAAGAACGTAAAATGCAACGAGAAAATGCGTTACGAAAAGCGTATGATGGTGTCAGCAAAGATGTTGTTGACGCGATCAAAGACTTGTACAGTGTGGACTTTTCATTATACGGTTATTCTAATATTCCACCAAATGAAAGATAACATGATAGATACAAGTGTCTTTGCGAGAATCAAAATATTATTTGATCATTTTTTAACTGTTTAAGTCAACATTTCTTAATAAACTGACTTAACGTTCGTGTGTGTACTCTTTATATACAATATTATTTAACCACTTTAAAGGTCGCGGTGGTGCAGTGGATGAGGTGTCCGCCTAGCGATCGGGAGTTCGTTGGTTCGCTCCCTACTCGGGGTTATCTCCTCCACAGACACCAAGTACTGGTTCTTTCCAGGAAACGGACTCGACAATGTCCATATCTGCCTATACTATGTATACTATGCCTTCCTGTAATAGTCAGCAATTGACTGTAGGAAGTACGACGTAGAAGTATGGTTAAATCGTGTATATTTCAACATATTACCTGTAATAATTGCTATTGTTTTCATGTTCATAAAATTATTTCAGCTGGGAATGCATTTTTTTTGAAGAGATAAATTATGAAACAATGATTTTTAAAATAATTGTTGGAGAAGAAATAATTACTTATATCCTTTAGGTATACACGTGTACTGCATAATACGCATTAATTAAGTGATATAAATGCCCGGGATTCACTGTTTGTGATAGACCCACCTGATTTAGCAACTGTAACAAAAATAGCCTGTGATTACTTAAAAAAGACAATTTATTTTAGTCTGTTCATACATCTTTAGTGCATTTTTGTTTCCCGAGTTGCTTGCGGTAAACGAGCTTATTGAGTAATGAACTTTTTTTTCATGAAAAAAGATCATGTCAAGTATTACATAAGTTTAATACTTAATTGCGTTTTTTTTGTTATTCAGACAGCTGTTGTTGCGTGTTGATATGAAAAAAAATCGACAAATAATGGAGTGTGATGTGTCCAATGTTGCATAGAGTAAAATTACATTACAATTGCAATCATATTACGGCGTTAAAGTTGTCGCAATTATATCTGTCAAGGTGTAGTTATCGATTCACTGAATTGTGATATGCATTTACAACAATTTCGATCAAGATACATTACTTATAATAATCTTGGCTTGCGTAAACGGTATATAAACGAGTGTGCATGCATTTCATTAAGAAATAAACCGATCTGTCCTATGTATTTGGTGTTAAGCCGTAAAAATATACGAGCGAAAACAAAATCGATTGGCTTAAAATGTTTAATAATCTCTGCTAATCTCTAATAAAATACGGTGGGTCCAGCTGTTCATTTGTAGTGTTCTCATTGCTCAATATATCATATGACGTGCGAAAATAGGTTTTAAGTCATATGCGGCCATTATAGCTAAAGACCAGAGTGAACAATCGCGAAACCTACCGCTAGCCAATCGCGAGTTACCGCTTTTAAGACACACAAGAATTCGCGGTCTCATATTAAGCAGTCGGCGTAGCAGTCTGCAGCTACGTTGGCTGTATATGGCCGAAGACCCATTATTGCACGACGCTGCAGTCCGCTACGGTCGAAGACCCATTATGGCATGACGCTGCAGTCCGAAGAGGGTTGGCTGCATATTGCCGAAGACCCATTATCGCACGACGCTGCAGTCCGCTACGGCCGAAGACCAATTATGGCATGACGCTGCAGTCCGTAGAGGGTTGGCTGCATATTGCCGAAGACCCATTATCGCATGACGCTGCAGTCCTCACGGGCTAATCAAGGACGACACTTTCCGAATAGACCGGATATATACTAGAGACTTCGTTTAAACGAAAAATTAAAAAAAAGCGAGTTACGTCACCTATTATTATGATGATGTATAACTGTGTTGCTGTTTTATGTTTAATGTATTACTGTACAAAATTATATAAAAAAAATGGCGTCTTAACGTGTCTGCTATAATTGTTGTTTTAAAAGGTGGCGGAACTAGGAAAAGTCGTTAAAGGTATTTGTGGATTTTAACAACGGCTACATACAACCATTATAGGCCTGATGGCCACTACATAACACAACACCGAAGACGAAATGAAACGTAGCAGTTTGAAGAAACGAAGACTTAATTTAACTAGCTTAACTATTGAAACGTGGCATTGAGAAGAAACGTTAAATGCGAAACAAATATTTATTTTAAAGGGAAATATATTAAATAATAAAATTTGACAATTTTCACAAATCTGCGTTGACATTCATGTTTCAATATGAACATCATTTTATAACAAGTATGATAATGATAATTAAACATATAAATAAGGAAAAACTTCTAAAGTTTGCATTTCAACGAGATGTCCTCAATGGGAGGTAACCCTGTGCCCCTCGTGTGTAAGAACCCCTTGCCGGCCCTCTCAACGCGCACGTGACCACGAGCAAATGGCTCTAGGGGCTGGCCCAGGCGGTGCCCGTATGTAGATGACGACAGCAGTGGAACTGTGCGCTGCCGCTCCTAAAATTATATATATATAAATATAAATATATATATATATATATATATATATATATATATATATAGACAGACAGACAGACAGACAGACAGACAGACAGACAGACAGACAGACAGACAGACAGACAGACAGACAGACAGACAGACAGACAGACAGACGACAGACAGACAGACAGACAGACAGACAGACAGACAGACAGACAGACAGACAGACAGACAGACAGACAGACAGACAGACAGACAGACAGACAGACAGACAGACAGACAGACAGACAGACAGACAGACAGACAGGCAGCAGGCAGCAGGCAGGCAGGCAGGCAGGCAGGCAGGCAGGCAGGCAGGCAGGCAGGCAGGCAGGCAGGCAGGCAGGCAGGCAGGCAGGCAGGCAGGCAGGCAGGCAGGCAGGCAGGCAGGCAGGCAGGCAGGCAGGCAGGCAGGCAGGCAGGCAGGCAGGCAGGGCAGGCAGGCAGGCAGGCAGGCAGGCAGGCAGGCAGGCAGGCAGGCAGGCAGGCAGGCAGGCAGGCAGGCAGGCAGGCAGGCAGGCAGGCAGGCAGGCAGGCAGGCAGGCAGGCAGGCAGGCAGGCAGGCAGGCAGGCAGGCAGGCAGGCAGGCAGGCAGGCAGGCAGGCAGGCAGGCAGGCAGGCAGGCAGGCAGGCAGGCAGGCAGGCAGGCAGGCAGGCAGGCAGGCAGGCAGGCAGGCAGGCAGGCAGGCAGGCAGGCAGGCAGGCAGGCAGGCAGGCAGGCAGGCAGGCAGGCAGGCAGGCAGGCAGGCAGGCAGGCAGGCAGGCAGGCAGGCAGGCAGGCAGGCAGGCAGGCAGGCAGGCAGGCAGACAGACAGACAGACAGACAGACAGACAGACAGACAGATTTCTCGTTTCAACTATTCATATTAGTTTTTTTTATTAAAAACTATTGTTTCAGTATTAAGCAATGGAACTGTTCGCTGCCGCTACTTAAATGTTTAAACAAAAATACTTGTCGCTTATTACTTTTATCAACAATATAAACAGTGTTTTTTCCATTCGATACAACTGTGATTCTAACATTATTGTTGTCTGTTTATAACAAAGGGTAAAACTACCCGAAAGCCTTTTACAATTCAAACAAGACGTCCCAAAACACAGCGCTGCTATAAAACCCTTTTTTAAATAGCAAAACTATTTGTCAGGTACAGAATACCGTTAGGGTCATCATGGGTTACACTTCAAAATCCAGAGGGCACAATGCGATAGTGCGATAGTACGATGGCGACAATGCGATAGTACGATGGCGACAATGCGATAGTACGATGGCGACAATGCGACAACGCTATAGTCATACCGTACTGTCGCCATCGTATCATCGCATTTTCGCAATCGTACTATCACGTTATCGTATTGTCGTCATCGTATTATCGCATTGTCGCCATCGTACTATCGCACTGTCGCCATCATATTGTCGCACTGTCGTCATCGCATTACCGCAGTATCGCATAGTCGCATTTTCGCAATCGTACTATCGCATTGTCGACTATCCCCTTCCGGTAAGCAAACTATTCTTATTGAAAAAACACAATGGATGACTTTATAAAGATGTAATTTGAAAGAGGTTAAAGTTATAATGAAATAAGACTAAAACCCGATCTGTGACAAACTATATGCCGAATCGTAAAGTATTTTTAAAAGTGGCTCCATCTAGGAAAAAATACGATGTGTGCATGTGTTCCTGAAGGCGATACACGACAATGCGACAGTACGATGACGACAATGCGATAGTGCGACAATACGATGGCGACAGTGCGATAGTACGATGGCGACAATTCGATAATACCATGACGACAATACGATAACGCGATAGTACGATGTGATGATACGATGGCGACAGTACGATATGACTATCGCATTGACGCCATCGTACTATCGCATTGACGCCATCGTACTATCGCATTGTCGCCATCGTACTATCGCCTTGTCGCCATCGTACTATCGCATTGTCGCCCTCTGGATTATAATGTGTAACCACAATGGCAATACTGGTATTCCGTAGTCAGGTCATGTTAATAATTTGGCTCACATGAGTGTTGTGTACCGGTATATCATATGCAAATAAATACCGATGTTGAGTTTGATGAGAAAGCATTTAACGACGACGGCATTTATGGGCTGATAATCTCATGATTAACAATTGAAAACTCGTTTCCGTCCGTTCTATTGTTCCCTAGTGTAAAAATATGTGGTTTTTTTTTGCTCGAGCGCATTGAGCATCTTTAACGTACAAAAGCACTTTCAAGTCGGTTTTTCTGTCTATAAACTGTTATTGGTATCTTTGGAAGATTTCAGCAACATATACAAGTATATTGGTCCCTAATGTATTACACCGCTTTTGGACAGCACATATACGAGTCTCGCCTTGGGAAAACAAGGCTTAATGCATGTTCATAAAGTATAGTCGCAGATTAGCCTGTGTACTACGCATGCGCTAATCAGGGACGACACTTTCTGTCTAGACTAAATTTTATTTTAGAATAGACATCATTTGAACGAAAAAACAACAGCACAAGAGTGTAAACTGTCGTCCCTGCTTAGCCTGTGTGAACTACACAGGCTTATCTTGGACGACAATTTACGCACAAGCATTAAACAACGTTTTCCAAAAGAGATGCTCATATTTACAAAACAGAGGATGTGCACAAAGTCGACGGAAATAGAGGCTGTTTACCTCATCATGAAAGGAGTAACCGATCTTGTTGACGCTCTTCCGGTCGTCACGATGCATCTTGGCGTCATGGCCATCTCCTCGGTTGACAAATCTTTCGTAGGGGGGTATAACGTCAGCCTATGTTAAAACATGAAAACATCTGTCGTAAAGGGTGGGGGCTATTACGTTACCCTGTATGAGATTATGAAAACAATGTATATGGACATTTGTTCAATCAGTTGTTAGAACATTAAAATATCTGATGTAGGTGACATTACGTCAAACCTGTTGTAGAATATGAATACATCCGATATAGGGGCCATTTCGTCAATCTGTTGTAGAACATCAATACATATGCTAACAGGGTAAGACGTCAGCCAGTAAAACATGGAACACGCGGTATACAATTAGCCTTTATCAAATAATGCAGTGATGTCGTTATATGGTTTAAATACTGGCTAAAGAAAGCAATGCACACACGTTTACGGACGAGGCACGATGAGTAACATATGAAAACGTCGTAATCGGGTTTTGACGTAACCCGAAAGCAAATATTCTAACATGTCGTCAAGCGTTTAGACAACAGCCTACATATAATGTCAGGATGTCTTTATATTTATATACGGTCAGAACACTGCAAAATATTTAATATATCGTAGGCGGCGTGACGTGGTCATTTGTTAAATGTGAAAGACTATGTGATAAGTTATGACGTCAGCCAAAATCGAAATGTGAAAAATGTCATTAGGCCTATGTGCCTATGCTTGGGTTGGTAAAGGGCCGAAATCACAAAGTTTCGTTTGGAAATTTGTAACCTGAGCTGCACGTAATCGATCACTTCATGTGAAATTATCTTTAAGAAAAAAAAAGATCCAGGTTAAACATAATAAAATTACATTCACTGAATGTATAACTTTTATTTAAAACATGTAAATGTTGATAGAAATACGCACAAAATAACCTTTGAGTTTTTATCATGGTTTAATAATGGTTGACATATGAAGCTCATAAAGCTTAAAGCTTACTTTCGCAGCTGGCTTTTTTAATATTTGATACACAAAAACTTAAAGATCTCTAATAAGATTACCGTTTAAAGTAAGAAAGCGAATGACGTTAGTATGCTTTTTAAGTCATTATAAGAAAATAAACGATTTACCGATATTTATTAAAATTGACCTTAAAAGGTCATGAATAAGAAACAATATTATTTTCATATAATTACCAACCTACCGTTTGTTTTCATCATCGTTTTTTGACGTTATAATTGAAAGCAATATCAACCAACGAAACTACAATCACGACCAGTCCAGATCTACGACACTATGACCATGACCAGTCCAGATCTATCGCCATTATCCTCACCATCTCGTCAACAAACACACAACTTCTACCACCATCATCACCACCGCCATCAGCACCATAATCTCTACCACCACTTCCGCCGCGGTAAACATCGCAATAATTCAACCAAATATCCACACGCTATATCTTTAACCTTATTATTACAGCTCGATTGCATCGAAATCCTAAGGCTTATTGAACCGTTATAAAGTCCATTTTTTGGCCAGAACTACTACTGTGTGTCTTTTGGGGATCACTACTGTATGATATTGTTCCCAGATTGGTTGATCGAACCCGTGACCTCGCGGTCGTAAGGCGGACACCATATCCACTACACCCACGGCGACCCTACACGCTTATACGTACCACAGTTGGTCGGATGCGAGCCCCAAGGAAGGTGTGCTTCCGGTCCGCTATAAAGTCGTCCAGCTCGTGCCTGCTCCAGTTTCGCAGACCGGAAGGCCATGTTTGGGAACCTTCACCGACAACCGTACGATGCTTCCGGCTGATGTTATTTGTCCTCTGGATGAGAAATGACGCTATTACATGCATTGTATTGATTGCATTTCATAATATCCATTAGTTTACTTTGAACATGATTTATTTTCAAAAAATACAAATAATGACATTATACAAATGTTAACATTTTGACCCATACATAAATAAAAGGAAAAAGGTACCCCTTTAAGTTCTACCAAAATGCCGAGGGTTTTTTTCCCTTATAGTTGATATTTTATTATTATTTTAGGTTCACATTTTTTATTCACGACTATGCAATTTATCAAATAACCTTAGGACAGTTCAGGGATTGATGATTGAACTTCATGGTAGTAGATATGGTGTGTTTTATCTGAATATGCATACATGCATTATTTTCCGTATTTATTTACATGGAAACAAGTGATTATTACAATTTTTTCCTTTCATATGATTTTTATGATTTCTGGAGACGGGCTATGCATTATACATTACGAAAACTATCATTTGTTTATGTTGAAAAGTGTTGTTTTTGCTAAGCCTTATTTCGGCTCGATCGCCTTTGTGGCTCGGGTGGTTCCTTAAAGTAACCCGGGTACGGTAAATATTCTTAAACGTACACGGTGATATTAGACTGTACCCGATTTGTACCCCCGACCAAATCCGATGTCGTAAAACTGCGCTACGAATTACCGTAAACGAACTCTATCTATCTATTATCTTTAACAAACTTCTCTTTAAACAAATGCACTAAAAAGCTTTTTGGGTATGAGTCCGATAATAGAAAGGTCATTTAAAAGGTAAATTGACATAAATTTGAACATGATTAATTAAAAAAAATAGCCGACAACGAACGATTTAGCGTTTAAAATTCCCGGTACGTTTAAGTACAGTACCGTACCCGGGGTACATGTTAAGTATACTTAAGAGTATCCGGATTACATGTAAGAAGTAACCGAGCCGATATGACCAACCGAGCCTTATTTCGGTTTTCTTTGATCGGCTATTTTATAATTTCTTTGAGCAATATAAGCAGGAGTAATAGAAAAACTCTTTGTGGATCCGTATGAATATGAAATACCGTGGTTCAACACTCTAATTAACCGTACTGATGCGTTTTCAAAGTTGTTTTCATAAAAAAATGATTTTTTTTTGTAGGCGTGAGATCTTTATACTCAATATACTATTACTGCAGATTTATCTATTGTTTATATACATATTCGTATTTCGGGAAATAAAACAATACATATCCCCCCTTTTAAAGTTAGAACAAAATGTCTCAATAACTTGGTATACACACCTTTAAAACACATAAAAGATTCTTAAAACAGAATACAAAATGCAGACAATACAAACATAAATGGCAAGGTTTGACTCGGGTTCTCTATTTGGTTAGATATTCCTTTAAACCAACCGAATTCCTTGCTACTTATTTTCTCTTATCAGTTTTTTAGTGATGAACCTTATATATCTCGTTTAATTGAAACATCTTTATTTATACAGAGTATTAATGACAAACGACGTTAGAAAATTAGCTTATAGCTATATTTATGTTATTATGTCATTTATAAAGTGTATTATAAGATGCTGGACCATTTTTATAATATCCTCTTGATATTCAGTCTTAAGTCTATAAATAAAGGTAACATTTGAAATATCGTTTAATTTTAAAACAATAAATATATATATTCTTTAAATATTTACTTATCGACTTTTCAATAAGATCTCAAGATAATTATTCACATTTTACATTTTCAGCTTACCCATACTATGTTTTTCCATAAACCCATTTGCTCTTGTGGGGTTAAAATCCTTTTACCATACAGCGACATTAGTTTTCCATCGTCCTCCATTTTTATATTAAATTATTTTTTATTATTTTTATTTAAATCATCAACAAACAAAGCAGTAATTCCACTCGTCCTCTTGATTTAAATCGTCTTAGAAACGACGTTGAGTGACGTAAGAACGCCAAGATATGACGTCACTAAACTTCCGCTTTGCGTGACGTAACGAGACGTCGCTACAACATTTACACAGTTCCCTTACGAAATTCTTTAAGTCTGAATTTAATTCGTGTTGATATCCTTTTACATCAAAATATTTTGACTTAATGATTGATAAAATGATTAATGTATTACCGTCTTGTATGCAGAAATATTGGATTTCATATAGAATATGCAATATGGAATTGAAACGACATCTTATGACTCTAGTTAAGATTTTCATATTCATGAAGGTTTGTAGATAACGTCCCTGAACAAGTTTAACGCAGGCGCGCTTCTTAAAAAGCTGTACAGCTATTGCGTCGGTGCGAAAAAGGAACTTACAACTTTTAAAGATGATAACACTAGTAGGCTTAAACTGGTTTAGAGAAAAACAGAATCTACATTCAGATCAGTAGAAGCGGTTATAATACATGACAGATGTGATGCAAAAAAATGTTTCGTGTGAAAGAAGGCTAAATTAGCTGGACAAAATAATGTCGACCAGAGCCCTATTAGTAATGCTTCCGTTTGGACCGTGCTCTTTGAAAAAGGGGTTTCATGCATGATCGTAAAGTAACTAAAGTTTCGTCCAAGATTAGCCTGTGCAGTCCGCACAGGCTAATCAGGGACGACATATTTCGTTTTTATAATATTTTTTGTTTTAAGAAAGTCTCTTGTTAGCAAAAATCAAGTTAAGGCGTAAATTTTCGTCAATGTTTAGCCTGTTTGGACTGCACAGGCTTATCTGGGACGAAACTTTACGCACATGCATTTAACAACATTTCACAGAGCACGGCCCATTTATATTAATTCTATTAAGTGGCTCGGTCCACTAAGAGGCACATTAAAGTCGGAGAAGTCGATGGGGGCTCGATGACATGCCCGCCAAACCCATTACGTAACTTGTTTGTGTACCTAGAAAATCTCTCGAGTTTTTAAGATTACTAAAACTATGTTTTAACACAATTTACTTTTTTAAGTTTTAAATATCGTTGCTAGGTGAATGTAATTATCGAATGTTATCATAATTGCAAGTACATGTATACTCGTGTGATTTAAAAACTGCGATTTCAGTAACGAGTTGCTAAAATTGTGGTACGCGTTTTGTTCGACGCCGTGTTTTTGTATAATGTGTCATTAACTAAATAAACGCGTCATTACTTCTTTTAACCAGGAAGGGCACATCTGCATTCCACATCCGGCGCCTAGTGACTCAGTGGAATTTCTATCAACGCCGTGAGGGTGTGAAGAGGACGGAAACAGACGCCATCAGAACTCCAAGAGAACGCATCAGGTCGTTAACTTTGAATCCTGCGGTTTCCCTGTATGATGTCCCGCTGAATAATACGCCTAAGGATAATGGTGTCATGCTGCAGAACTTTTGACCCAAATGGTACGTCATAATATGCACACGAAGGTCGCAGGCGTGGTGGGTTTCTCGTGGTAACGCACACAATTGGTGCATGGCCGCCAAATAAAGTCAAACTTTTGCGCGTAGACACCCCCATAACCATACCTTTTCTTAAAAAGCACTCCAAGCCGCAATGATTTAAACAATACAGAAGATAGGTCATCCAGTATGTAAGAAAGAACTCAATGCGAATCAGCGGTCACTGTTTTATGGCCATCTTTATACCGGCAGCTCTCCAGTTGATGATGATTTCCCATCAACTGTCAAGGTCTCATGTAATCTCCAACCTAAAAGCAAAACAGTGAATTTTTAGTATACAACTATGTTTTCCCTACCACATGGACACAGAAATATTCAAAAATAAAGTCATGGCAAGTGCCCATACACAGAATTGTGTCTTCAAATAAATGAAGATTTTGTTTTTAGGGGTAAAGCAAAAAGCATTAAGTATATTGTAACCTTTAACATGTGTAAGGCGTCTCTGATTGGCCAACACTCAAGGGTCGCAAAAATTGTACGTTGACGTACAAGTTTGTACGTCGACGTACAATTTTGTACGTCGACGTACAATTTTTGTACGTCGACGTACATATTGTACGTCGGCGTCCATTTCTCAGTTTACCTAGTTGGTCTTGTTGACTTTTGACCCAGATGGTACGTCATAGTAATTAACGAATTTCACATTCCCAATCTACGCAATTATTACGACGCAATAATTTATATAATCCCAAACGAGCAACGCAATGTGCTGCTGTTGCATAGTGACTACTGTCTGCAAATATATAGTGTATTTGACGTTCTTATCTATATATATACACTACAATTTTCTGTAAACATTTAATAATAAGAAAAAGGATAAGTGTCAATATATAAGCAAAGAAAAGTTTCGTAGAAGAGGAACAATGCAATTTATTAAAGTGTTATTTCCGTGAGAATGGCAGTCGACGTTTTCCTGCCCAACCTTGTTTAAATAAGTTATGCAGTGCTCTGTGAATAGGGCGTGTAATGCATGTGTGTACAGAGTTGTCCAAGCTAAGCCTGTGCAGTCCGCACAGGCTAATCAGGGACGACACTTTATGCCTAAACTTATTTTTTGCTAAGAAGAGACTTTATTGAAACGAAAAATATCATACAAGCGGAAAGTGTCGTCCCTGATTAGCCTGTGTGGACTGCACATGCTAATCTGGGACGACACTCTACGCACATACATTAAACCTCTTTTTCACAGACCACGGCCCAAATGATTACCCGGTAGATCATAATTATATGAACACATGCCCATTTGGTGAACAGCATGTGTATGCATGTAGTGGGTAATAACTAAAGATGTCAAGGAGCAATAAGGTAATAAGCATGGTATCATACATGCAGTAAGACAGAAGTCCCTATCTCGACTTTTATGTCAAGTCATAAATTCAATGACGTAAATCGTTTAATTATCTAACCGCAAATGTTTGCCGTAATGTCATCCCGTCTGAAAATCGTTCATGAAAGCCTGAATATGTGCAAGTTTGCTTTAAATAGCACAGTTTGACTTCAATTTTCTATCGAAAAGTATGTTATAAGATAGATGTTTCATTAAAAAAAAAACAAGATGAGAATTTTTAAAGCTAGCGTCATGCGAAAATCGATCTTATGCCATATGCGACCAGCGTAGCTATAGCCCAGCCTGCGCAACTCGCAGTCTTGTCAGGAGATACCTACTGGGACCATGAAACCTTGTGTGATTTTCTCGCGGACAGAGGATTTAAAACAAATTATACACACAATCCAAAAAGTTACTTTAAATGTGAAATGTTAACTACAAATTTATCAGGACTTTGGTTTTATATTGAACAGGCGACTAATCATCCTTTGCACATTCCCGATGTCGTGTTCTGTGGATGTAGCATCTTTATGAAACGAAACGAATCGAACGATGCTGACAAAGTGGCGACTGGGATAGCCTATAGAAACATAATTACATGTATGTTAAAATGCCGCCGCCGTTGCTTATTATAAACGTGCAAACAGAGCCTTAATTCCAACTAAAGGCGATGATAACTCAATGCTAGCCGTTCATCCAAGAAATGCGCAAACCAAATGTAAATTAATTCCTTACCTCTGTATCATAACGTAGTGCATTTTCAATTCAGCGTTAAACGAAATGGGGACAAATCGTAGAACGCAATGGTGACAAATGATCACACACACATGGGCATCATTCGGCTAAGATGTTTAGCCCTTTACCACTTAGATACGTATTAACCATTTACCACTTAGATACGTATTTAACCCTTTTACTACTTAGATACGTATTTAACCCTTACCACTTAGATACGTATTTAACCCTTTACCACTTAGATACGTATTTAACCCTTTTACTACTTAGATACATATTAACCCTTGACCACTTAGATACATATTTAACCCTTTACCACTTAGATACGTATTTAACCTTTACCACTTGAAACGTATTTAACTTGACCACTTAGATACGTATTTAAACCCTTTACCACTTAGATACGTATTTAACCCTTTACCACTTAGATACGTATACCCTTTACCATCTAGATACGTATTTAACTCTAAACCAAGTCTTAACTTTCTCGACACATGCAATTATCAAATGAACTCTTGAGAACATCTCGCGCATGTAGGCTCAACTGAATAAATAAAATGTTTGCTTTGTGAAAATACCAAAAAATTGTGCGATATAGCAAACATGCAATATACAGAAATTTTACTAATTACACAGCCAGATTTTGATATACTATGCTCATTTGAAAATTATAGGGGTTCATCCTTGCGTTAACGTTGTAAACTGAGTGTTCGGCATGAAACTATTTTATCCCCGATTTCAAGGAAAAAGCGCCTACAACAGTTTCCCGCTCCACTCTTCGGCACATTGTCAGAAATCAGAGTTTGTAATAAAAGGCCCTACTCACAGATTTCGTACATTTGAAATATGTCATTAAAAGGGTTTACTAACAAATAATAGCTTAAACAGTCTTAACTAATTAAAATAGCAGACACAAGTTTAACCCATTTATGCCTAGCGTCTTGAAAAAGGCATGATGCGGCGTTCTCATGGTCTGCGCTGTTTGCGCAAAGGAATTTCTGTAAGAAATATCTTAATATAGAAATAAATATACTAGACATCCCTAAGTTTGAAATAAAATTGATCAAATTTAGCAGGATGGGGAGAGTCCACTAGGAATAACGGGTTAAACTAGCAAAAAAGATTAATGAACATCGCCTTCTAGGATTTCGAAGGCGGGACCTCTGAACCAAAAGCTATTGCGCTGCCAATGCGCTAAGAAGGCTTTGTATCGAAACATATTCAATGTCAGTGCTAACGATTTTCCACATTATCGAGGAGGAAAGGGGAAGCGTTTCAGAATTTTATCTCTACGATTGAATGATGATTATTTTTAGCCGTTCTGAGAAAACTGGGGCTTAATGCATGCGCGTAAAGTGTCATCCAAGATTATCCTGTGCAGTCCGCGCAGGCTATCAGAGGACGACTTTCCGCCTTATGGTCTTTTAGTGATGGAAGTTCCTCCTACCGAAAATCAAGTTTAGGCGGAAAGTGTCGTCCCTGATGG
>NC_068359.1:120149193-120216835 GCF_020536995.1 Dreissena polymorpha | reverse complement strand
TTTGAACATGACATCTTTTTTTATGGCATAAATCGATTCCGCTTAGAATGGCCTTTAAGAAAAAGGTATTGTTATGGGGTCTCTATGTGCAAAATGTTGCATTTATTGCGCTTAAAGTTGTCGCTTTAACATTGATATATAGGGAAACTATTTAGTATATTATGACCTTACACATATTCGGAAGATGGGCAGCCATTTAATTTTAATGCATCAATGCGCATGCGTCGAGTCTGTTTTCACTTATGGTGCACGTTAAGTTTGTCATCGAATAAGAGTCCATCAGCGTTTCGTCTTTTCAGAACTCGTAGCGCCCGCTCGGAAACCGAACTGCTTGCAAACTACATCCATTTCTATGCGACCCCAGTTTTTTGAAGCAGACTGGTAGCCATTGTTTTTATGATAGATTTCCAGACTACCAGACTGCCGGGGCAGTTCCGTTTCGTCCTCTTCATTGCTCTTCGTGAGCCGATTCATGTGATCTGTAAGAGGAAACATTCATATTATGTTTTTGCGAATAGTTTTTGTTAAACATGAAAAAAATTATAAAATGATTGTCATAGTAACGTACATAACCTAATTCTTACCACACATAACTCCGGCGTCCATTTCGTGACTGTACGCAGAGGTATGTTTCACGTGACTGATTATCACAGCAGCGTGTTCGCAAACAGGTCGTCCTTCTATTATGATTTAAAACGAATCAGAGACGGGAAAAATTGGGTAACTCGAATGTTTTGATCGGCTTTTAATTGGGTAGAAGCTTCAGAGCATCTGGCATTTCTTAAACGGGTCCGTGTCTTCCGCATTGCGGCCTTTCTTACTTGTTGCATGTTAAGCTTTGTACAAGAAAACGGGGTTTAATGAATGAGCGTAAACTATCGTCCCAGATTAGCCTGTGCAGTCCGCACAAACTTATATGGGAATTTGATTTTCGCTCAGAATAGACTTCCTTTAAAGTACCATACAGCGGAAAATGTCGTCCCTGATTTGCCTGATTTTATCTGAGACGACACTTTACGCACATTCATTAAGCCTCGTGTTTCCATAGCGCGGCTCAAATAGATGTATTTAGTCAGTAAGAACGGGTATTCTGGAGGCTGATATTCTGTTGGTGGCGGATTTTAAGTGCGCCACCACGACAACACGTCAGAATGACAAATAACGCGTACGATAATACGATGACAACAGTGCGACAATACGAACTCGACATTGAGATAGCACGATGGCGACCATGCGATAATACGATGACAACAGTACGATAACGCGAAAGTACGATGGCGACAATGCGATTAGTACGATGGCGACATTGCAATAGTACGGCGGCGATAATGCGACAACGCGATAGTACGATGGTGACAATGCGATGGTCATATCGTACTGTCGCCATCGTATCATCGCATTGTCGCCTTAATAATATTGCGTTATCGTACTGTTGCCATCTTATTATCGCATTGTCGCCATCGTACTATCTCAATGTCGAGATCGTATTGTCGCACTGTTGTCATCGTATTATCGTACTATCGCACTGTCGCCATCGTATTATCGCACTGTCGTCATCGTATTATCACACTATCGCACTGTTTAACTTCCAGGGATGGAAATTAGTGGTTGCCCGTGAGACCGGGGCAACTAGATTATGACCCGGGCAACTCAACTTCAAATGTTGGTAGTCCGGCTGGGCGACTAGCTTTTTTAAAGCTTTAAAACATTTAGTTCAATTAAATATTTTAAAACCAAAGATCAATTATCTCTTTAATAATATTCATGTATTTAGGTCTAGGAAATGATGCAACCAGACACATGATAAGACAAAATGCATTAAAACGTGTGTCCCATAAGCAATGTTGTTGTTTAATTATCTATTATTTAATTGTAAGAAAGTGTAAGATACACCTGACACGACATGTACATGATTCTGGGCTCGTTAAACGTTAGCTGGGCAACCAAAATGCTAAAGATGGTTGCCTGTTCGGGCAACCAAGTGTAAAAACTTAGTTTCAATCCCTGACTCCACGGAAAATTCATGGAAGACTTAAGTTTTTCAATATAAATATAAACATTATTTTACTATTACAAATTTCATTAGAAGATGGTTAATTAAAACTTAAATGTTATGCTATTCTAGACATGAAAACACTATCACTCCGATCCCGAGTTTAGCCATATTGCACTTGTTAATTGAAAATTGCATAGTGGTACGTCATTGTTCGGTTACAAATAACTTATTTCTCTATAATACATACCTTACTATATATATATAGTAACACATTTGTACTGTTTTTCATGCCATTATCACCATTGCGGGGTCATTATAAATATTCGGCCATACGGCCGATTATTTATATTCGGCCCTCAGAATATGTGCGCGTGACGTTCAACTGGAAAAAAATGGCGTCCAAATTCATTCTTAGCCATAAAATAAGAAAAGCATCTACTGGTTATTGTTCTCCTCACCGAAGTTGTGCAATAACCATGTTTATTTCGTAAAGTTTAATTTGCTTCCATGACGAGTTAAAATTCTGGACACATTTCTTCATCGCCATCCATCTTCTCCATTTTTAAAGCACTGATGTAAGCAGGCAATTCTTTGTGGATAGACATTCTTTGATCGACTGACAAAGGAACGACTTATTCATCAAAGAAATTACCCTTTTAATTCATCATCGATCTCCTTCGAACATTTAAAGAACAATTCACTGACTCTTTTCTTAAATTTATCCATCAATTGTTCAACAAAACATCGCGTTATTCGAGTATTAACGAAATCGAAAATGCAGTCTCGCCAGTTTCATTCCATTTCCAGTTTTATATCCCAACACTGTTATTCACATTCATAATATTATAATAATCCATCGTAGACACACACACTAATCGCTTGATGCTTAAAAATATCTAACTGTTAAATAAAAACACTCGAAGTCCGATTGGTTGTTGTCCTTAAATCTAAAGCGTCTATCTTGTTTCGTCATTTAAATTACGTCACATGAGATACGTCATAAATTGCGTAATCAATTCAATAAAAATATATCGTTGCATAGTCTAAGTTCGTGGATAGCGTAAGTTCGTGGATTGTCAGTTTAGAATAACTACACGCGCTAGATTTTGACATCCTGGATACGAAAACCGGAATTGTGAATCGCAAACTATCTTTTTACAACTGAGAACAAAATATTTGAATGAAATGCGTTCTAAACAGGCAAACAAATTGAATAATAGCCATAAGTGTATTTTACCTCCATTTTCATGATGCACAAATTTCCTTTGCCAAAAAATCCGTAACAAAATACATAAAACCTATTTTGGCTCACTTTGTTTATATACAGCGTTCTATTGACACTGTATGTACACAGCCTCGTACTCGATTTTTAAATTCTTTTTAGGCAACGTAAAATAAGAAGTGTTTTACGGTACCTAGTTCCTTATGCCTTTTTATTTAATGTACACATGTGGTTAGCGTGTGGCTATGATATTTATTAGAGAAAAAATCATTTTTAATGATAAATAGTCAAATTATAACGTAAAGATCAAATTTTCTGAAAAAATTAATATTTTACTATCATAGGTATTTAACTCAAAATGACCCGAAAGCGAGGTGCATCGCTTTGAACAGCCATACCATCATCAGTTGTGCACGAACTCAGTCTTATTCAACGCAGAAATGAATTTACTTTCTGGAAATGTACATATCTTGCCAGATTTCTGCAAATGCAAGGAAATTTATTTCTGCGTTGCATTTATAAGACCGAGTTTGTGAAAATCGCTGTACACTTATATATGTTTATTTGATAGTGATTTTTTTTCTTCAGAAAGTTGATTTTTCGTTATATTTTGATTATTTATCATTCAAATTAATGTTTTCACTAATAAATATCATAGCCACACGCTAACTATCTGTGTTAATTTACAGGCCAATCCAACTCCATTGAAACATTAAATATTTCATTAAATTATGTTCTTTATAAATGTTCAATGTTCAGTTACATGTATTTTTTTTATTGTTTTCATTCATGTATTAAAAATGTTTAGAAAGCACCCATTTCTACATTTGGCCTAATCAGCTGTTCTGGAGTAATGACGTCACATGTGTCATCCACGTACTTACATGAATTCAAAATGGCAGTTCATACTGATGGAAGGTGTTTGTTAACTTTAATTCGGAAGACAAGATTACAATTGAATTTGATTCTTTGTTATTATTCACACAGGAGAGGATTTAATTTATGCTTAATTATATTAATTTTATCAAAATAAAAATATAATTACTTATAAAACTGTTCTATTTGTTATATCCACGAACTTACGATAGACCAGGGTAAGTACAGAGAGCTGGTTCTACATAAATTCTAGTGAAGGACCAAAATAGAATGATTTTATGACTCAAAACCTGTGTCCATCTATAATTTAGTATAAAAGTACGATATACGTGTGTATATTATAGACGTTAATACACGGCTGAGCCGGGCCGGGCAGTGATAATCGGCCCCAGGTCGCAAACGGCCCTCGGGCTAAAGCCGTTATGCTCCCTGCGGGCCGATTATCACTTCCCGGTCCGGCTCAGCCGTGTATTATCCTCTAAATACATATGATTGGATTTCGACGAAATTAATCTACCAGGAATATCCTATCGATTTACGATTAAACTTTTGATGTTGCTATTGGTATTTATTAATATAATTACATATGTTATGCTTATTTTTGCATTTCAAAAAGAATTATATTGTGTAGCCATTTTTGTTAACTGATTTTAGCAAAAGATTTGAACCTGTACATGCAGCATATTTCCATTCTAAGTAAGTCTATAATAAGGAGTAACACACAAATGCACTTTGTGTTATGATAATATATAGTTTCAAAATCTACGAAAGTGATATTCTGACATAATTCTCACACTTTTAAGGGGTAATGGTGGTCATTTGTGCCTAACTAATTTATTGTTTTAGCAAAAATTAAACAATGAAAACTGAAATATATTTTATAATCAATTTGTTCCAGGAAAACGACGTTCACCGTTTAATTATTTGGACTATATCCTATGATGCCATGGAACTTCGGATATACAGATAGAATACAAATAGCACTGATTTGCTTTCAAAATTTGATTTGACCGATGCTATTTAAATGTCAAGACATTGATATACAAACATGTACTTACTAAAATGCGAATAACGAATCGAAATGAAACTAAATATTTAAATGACGTACCGCTGCTGCAAGATGCCGCCATTTTCTTACAATTGTAGCTGAAAAAGTTACTTTTACACCGTGCTTGCAGTTGAAAAAATACTCCAACACCGGTCGACATGCGACACTTGCGTGATATTTAATCGATATAGTGTCGAGTGTCATATCGTGTATCGCGCGTCGTATCGTGCGTCGAGCAAATGTCACGTGTCGACCTAGGGAATTTTAATGTATTGTCGAGTGTCATATCGCATGTCGCGCTTCGTATCGTGCGTCGCTCAAATGTCGAATGTCGCGCTCGAAGGTCGACACACGAAAATTGAAGTCGACATGCGGCAATTGAAGTCGACATGCGAAGAGACACGCGACATTCATCGCGACGCACGATATGACAGTCGATAATTCAGTCGACAGTCAAGATTTTCAGCAATATTTTTTTTCTAAAATCCAGCGCGATATACGACACTCAAATCTTGATTGTCGCATGTCGACTTCCAAAGTCGGATGACATATCGTGCGGCGCTTGAATGTCGCGCGTCGACCTCGAAGGTCGACAAACTATAATCAACTGGGCCCTATCCGGATTCCGTAGTTACCGTTGTTACAGCGGGGCAAAGATGTACACGAAATTCAAATTTAAGAAAACCAAGGCAAAATCACGCAAGTAGCCACAAGGAAATTATAATTATCCAACGGTTGAATTGTTAAACATTGACTATATGCTTTTAAATTTCATTGGTTTCCATGTAATAAAGACACAATGAATACTGTTATGTCGTGACATATACTGTTTAAGATAACACTTTGAGGAGTTTAAAAGCCTCTTTTGACTGACTGACTAATCAAATGAAACTGTTCGGCTATGTCGTACAATATTGTTTGCTATTTAACAAACTAGTCATTTAAGGAATCGAGGTTAATCGACAGTTTATGACCGAATCGAACTGGTCCAGAAAGTCCGTTGTAATCTCTCAAAATCTAGTTTTGCAAATAAAACGCGTTTATTAAAATATGAGTCTCGCTTTGTGAAAAGAGTGTTTAATGCATGAGCGTAAAGGGTCGTACCAGATTAGCCTTTGCAGTCTGCACGGGGTAATCAGAGACGACAGTTTCCGCTTTTGCTTTTATTGTATTTTTCGTTTAATGGAATACTGTTCTTGACGAAAATTCTATTCAGGCGGAAAGGGCGTCCCTTATTAGCATGTGCGGACTGAACGGCTAATATGGGACGACACTTTACGCATATGCTTTAAACCCCTTTTCCATATAGCGCGGCTCATATAGTATGCAATTTCAACTTATTTCCTTATCCTACATATAACTAGATAGTCAAGCAGACGAGTTCTTTAAATGAACGGGTCGTGTGTTCGATTATAAAATGTTACCTCTCTTTAAGAGCATTTTGTAACTTAAGTACATTGTTAATGCTTGCTAATGCTTACACTTGCATTATTTGTTTTTTCACTTTAGCAAGTTTACATAATCATAATTATATGATAATAAATCTCAATGTGGATAATACACATACGTATGTTATTTTTATAACAACTAATCATACAAACACTAATGATTCAAATTCGGCTTAAAAATATCGAGATAAACATTCTGACCAAATTTCATCAAGATTGAATCATTAATGGGGCGTCTAGTGTGTTGGCAATTTTTATACAGGATCATTGAGTGCCTGCTTTTGGACAAACCCGACCCAGATTCGAAGTCGACCTACATATTGTCAAGATAAGCATTCTAACAAATATTTCTAAAGATTAAGTTAAAAACATGTCGTCTATAAAGGTAGCAAGTTTTTTTTTCTAAAATTTGATCCGGTAAATTAAGTTTTGAACAAATGTGCGACAGACATGAATTCGGACTAGACATTCTGAAGATAAATATTCGGAACAAGTTTCATTAAGATTTACTAATACCACTGAGTAAGATTTGATCTGGTGATCTCATTATTGGACGAATGTGACCCAGAATCAGACTTACCATAGATATTATACGTTGAGCATTCTGACTAAGTTTTATAAAGATCAGATCACACAAGTATAGAGTGGTATGAAGGTTGCATTTGATTGATGCTACAAAAGACAATACATCCTTTAAAGGGCATTGATGCAAATCACACTAACAACCGGCGGATGTTTACCATAAAGGATTTCCAAATAAACAGTTTCATAATAGTCGGATCATAAGTGTATGGGATTTCGCAAGTGTAAAGGACGGAAAGCCGGGCGACTAACATCAATAAGGACGGAAACGATTGTCGGGGACATTTTTCGCATTCCCATGCAATTCTATCAAAATATGAATTGGAACGGAAGACAAAGCAGTTCCTATAAGACCCTTTTTACGACCAGGGAGCATACAAATAATAGAGCACACAAACCAAATTCCATGCAGAGTTGTCGTTCCATGCTCTCTCACACACATATGAATGTAATGCAACCGTCGTGCAAGAGATTGCACACAAACACGCATAAACTAAACCGGATATATGTTTTATCTCATCAATGTTGCAAAAAAGAGCACCATTGTAATAAATAATAAACTATAAAAAGGTTCATGAGAATATACGAAAATCATCGAACATAAGGTTAAACAAATGTATCTAAGTGCGTTTCATATGACCGTAGAAAACTCATTCATAGACTAAGACATGTACGATATTGGGAAATCCCTAAAAAAGATACATAGCCACACTTTCGGTTTCCCGAACGAATGGGGTTAACAGCGTCGGTATAGGCGCTAGTCATAAATGTAGGATACAATTATCATCCTGGATATCACTGAAACAAACAATATTTGAATGAAATTCAAGGTAACTGTTTATTTATTTAAGGAACGAACCGGATAATTTTGACATTAAATATGAAAATGAGTGTTTAATTTTCGTCTTATGAAACAAGTTAACTTCCGCTTTCGTTTTCCTATATGACACTTCGTAAATTGTTTTCCTCGGACTTTGTCTTTGCGATTTAAGTGAGTGTGTATTTTTTTATATAATTATTTGAACATAAATATTTGTCAATGCGTAAAGTATTATACTACTGTATGTTTGTTGATGTTATTTTAAAGAATCAGGATTACATGTATACATTAAGGCATACTTTAAAAATAAGTTCATCGAGTAGTGATATTACATATTGTAAATTTTGTATGACGTTAAAACGCTATTACAAAAGTTAATTATAACGTGTTACATCATTTAAATAAGCTCTTTGTGCGTATGAGTGAATACATTACATGCTCTATATGTGCGATGATATTTAATCATACTTTCGCTTTCCATATACTATACAATGTATAAAGAATTTGTTAATTGTCTGCCTATGTCACTCATGTTAAAGATTTACACGGAGGTGGAGCATCGCACTTTAGTGTTAACCCAACCTCGATGTTTGCTTTGTGGTGAGCACAAAAGTGCTATGCATTGGTACATATAATAAGTGAAAGGAAATAGTATGATTATTTACAGTACATACGAGCATCGTCGTCCTCCTCCTCCTCCTCCTCATCATCATCACCATCATCCCCATCCTCATCATAATCTTCATCATCATTATCAACATCATCATCATTATCAACATTATTATCATCATCATCATATATTCTTCTTCTTAGAAATCACTTATATTAACAACATTATCATACTTATCATCAACATAATGACATACTTTCATGTCAAGAAATTTTCAAAATATTTTTGTAACACTTGTGTATTTACGCACAATAAGTTTCTTAAAGATCGTTCAGTATCTGCAAAAGGGGCGGTAAAATACAAGCAACATAAGATAACTTTCATCGACATCATCATCTACAACAGAATCAACATAAGTATCTGATCGTCTCCCTTATCACCATTAGCACATGAAAAATCAACACTTTTTTCGGTATTATAGACGATGTATATCCTGGCATTATCTCACAATTAATCGTATGTTTCGCAATAAGATTGATAACAGCATTACACTAGTATTAGAATAAGTTCTTGACTTCTTTATGCGTTTTTAAAAATGCATGGTAGTAGATCAATGATACTTATGTTCTTTGTCTATAGGAAGATTCACTTAGATGGCTTGTCACATCATTCAAAACCAATGGTGTGCATTTAAAAAGTGCGCGACATTGAATTGCCTCTAAATGAGTCCACTTACGCTCGGTACCTTATATGCAAAGTATGACCTGATTGTTTATGTTAGATTGAAGACAAATCAATACTGGTGGACCGAATAACTGCAAGGTTGTCCTCGTCACAATTATGGAAATACTTGCTGCGTTAGCTACTGCAGGTAAGAAGCAGATTATGGACGCCACTTTCCGCCGAAACTAGATTTTTGGAAACAAGAGACTTTCTTTAAACGAAAACTATCATAAAGCGGAAAGTGTCGTCCCTAATTAGCCTGTGCGGACTGCTCAGGCTATACTGTGACGACAATTTATGCACACACATTTAACCCCCTAGCACAGAGCGCGACATAAATGCATGTGTCTGAGGCTTATGGAACCAATATACGTCAGAAATAACACTTCTACAGGTACATTGGCACTCATTGGCGATATGTGTTTACATAAGTGCGTGTGTATTACGTTCATTAATGCACAAAGCGATCTTTTGTTAACCCATTTATGCCTAGCGTCTAGAAAAGAGGCCTTGGCCAACAGCGTAGACCCTGATGAGACGCCGCATGATGCGGCGTCTCATCAGGGTCTGCGCTGTTTGCTGAAAGGAATTTCTGTAAGAAATATTCTAAATATAGAAATAAATATACTAGACATCCCTCATTTTGGAAATAAATTGATACAATTTAGAAGGATGGGAGAGTCCACTATGCATACATGGGTTAAAGTTGTAATACCAATAACATTTATGGCGTGTAAACACAGCACTGACATAAAGTAGCATCCGTCTGATCAAAAGTTCCAAATTTCAGCTTCGTATATTTCGTTATTACACCAGTTCTTAACGGAGATTAAATTGAACTTATCGAATGAAATATGCCCACATTTAATTGATTTATATGTAAAGGTGTTTAGGCACATGCTCTCAAAAACTGGTTTTTGCGAATGTTATCTATCGAAATAGGTTGACAAATATTCAATATGGTTACGCTGAGTACATTAAACAGTTTATTTTAAACTCCCATTTTAATTACTAATTTATAAATTTTAATTTTGAGTAATTAATCCATAATGCAATTGTCAGTTGTGGTGTAATATTTATTTAATTAGTGGTTGTTGTATTGATATTTACAAGGATTTCGACTAACATGTTTATAGTTTGGTAAAACGTATTAAGAAGAGCACGGTGTGTTGCACAATCAATGCAGTCGGTTATAAAACCTATTTTATTCTAAAAGAACAAGTGTGTTATATATTAATGTTCATCAGACTCGCTGTTCTATGAACATTATGAGTAACCAGGACAAACGACATAAATGTCGCTATGGTCACTATGGTTAATACTATGCCAACGTAACTATGTTTTCAGCCGTTGGCCACAATGGCGTCCGATGCGACGTATGCGATGCAAGTCCAATCATCGGCGTTCGATGGAAGTGCAACGACTGCCCTAACTATGACATGTGTTCCTCATGCTACGATAAAAAATGGATGTGGCACAATATGTCGCATACTTTTAGAAAGTGTGATACACCTGTTAATAATATGTAAGTGTAATAGTTGTTATTATGAAGTAACCGAAAAGTGGTGTTGTCGCTTATAAACTTGAGATACAACTTATTTTATCATAAAGCAGTCAATACATATAGCACAATGTATCCATTACAATGCAACTTTAAAATAAGGAGGTATCCTCAATATAAATTAGTGGTACTTGAAGCGCAATGTCCCGTCCTGTATATTCCTGTAAATGTCTTGATGCGATAGCCACTGCAAAAGTAAAACCAAACATGTGCTTAATAAAGTCTTGGTGGTATAGTTAATACTCTCTGCCAAGCAATCAGGAGGTCACGGGGTCGATCCCAGAACCTTTGCATGATCGTCCGTCAAGATTCAAAGTACTAGTAATGGTTATATCAAGAAACACCATTTCTAGTGTCAAATATAGTTTTAGGCTTTCAGTACAAGGCCAAAAAATAGGTCCGTTTCCGGTCGCCCGACCGTGTCATCCGAATCGGCGCCGACCCTTAACTTTTAATTGGGGTCGCCAAAAAATATTTTAAAAAATTAAATTCGTTCATTTTCGTTCATATAAGATGTAATATCAAGCAAACAAAGCATATATATATATATATATATATATATATATATATATATATATATATATATATATATATATATATATATATATATACATGTATTTCTTATTATAAGCTTTAGTAGCCTTCCATTCTAGTACCCGAAAAAAAAAAATCCCTACCTACCGACGCTGTTGTTTTTTTCCTAGAAGACCAGAAACGGACCTTTTTTGGCCTTATCAAGCTAATATAATCATTTGAAACCAATAATATTACTGCATTGATGTGTTTAATAAATGCTAGACAATACTTCACAGCAGTTCCTTGGATAGTATGGCATAAAACATGTTACGTTAAATGTTTGTTGTTGTTTTTTTCTGAGATGTATGATATTGTATATAAGTTTCAGAGATGTCCATTCGTGTACTCATTTCAATGATTATGCATTAAAATTGGACCCTGTCAAGCTATTAGTATAGGACAAAACTTAATAAAAGTGACTATAATATCAGAATACCATTTACAGCCTTAAAGCCATTGACTAAACTAAAACCAGAATGATATCATGATATATCGAATGATATGACACAACTGAGCAAATGGTGTTTATTAAAAAAAGATATACTTATTTGCTGTTAAGTTAGTTACGAGTTATACAGGTGTTGCTTATCATTTGCCGTTTAACATGCTGGACGCAACGCATTTAGGCAATACTGATAGGCAATACAATAAAAATTATAATGTTTAAAACTTTTCGAGTTTTTTATGGGTAATTAGAGAGGTATAATAAATGTTTCCTTTTACAGTTAATAATTCTGACGAAGAAATCAAAATCCAGATGGTAATATCTTGTCAGTGTTTGTGTGTCGCATGAATAGATATATTTGCGGGAAATTAAAATGGAATTAATTGTGTCACAAATAAATAAAAACGAGCATTTTGTATCTAGAAAAATCTATGTTACCAAAGCACATCAAACGTTCAATTTTTTTTTGCTATTCCTATAAGGAACACTGATTCTTTATATATAACTTTATTTAACGAAATATATTACGAAATTGTCGTTGATTTTTGAGCATTATAGAGGCTTTAAAACTGTTTTTCATCAAAAAAATTCAGCACAATAACATGCATACTCACAGCTTAATTGTAAAGTCACTTTGTGAAATGAACTCGTTTTGTATATGTTGTACCTAGAATGAAGTTACTATGCTTATAGGAAATGCTTCTAACATAATACAACTATTTCAGCATAACAAATTATAATATTATATACTCATTGGTATGCTATATATGTGGTTTGAATATTTTGCACAATGAAATCACTCAATCATTTCTTTAGAATATAAATAAAGCATTCAACCACCCTTAAATTATTCATGCTGAGACAATGGTGGAAAGACGACTATACCGATATCTTGTACACCTTCAAATTTGTTACAGCAGTTGCTTATTTTTTCACGAATATTCTAAACCAATTTCAATCCAAAATTGTATAAGATAATGCCATAACCGAATTAAATTTTACATTTAGAAGAATGTCAAATACAGAGATATAAATAAGACACGTGTAACTACGAAATTATTGTAGAATAATCATGTCATTTCTAAACAAAATGCATGTGTCGAATGTGTATGTTAACACCAATTTTATATCGACAGATTCCAGCAGATATTAACGAATGCAGGATCTCCCAGCAGCCCCACGTGTGCGTCTGACAGCGACGCAGGTAATGACTCTGACAGTGACTCTGATAGTTTCGAGATGGAAACAGGTAACCCAATCACAGTAGTGTGAGTGTACCTTGACTAACCATATATTATACATAATATTTCTATACTAACACGTCTAATATACGGCGGGGTCGCGTTATTTTAACAAAGTTAAAAATCAACGTTGTAAACGGTACCAATAGCCCTATCCGTGGTTGCAATACACTTAAGAAACAATCAGCTGTCCCCTCTCTCCAAACAACGCTGGCCCATTTTAACAATTGTTGATAATTTCATTTAAATAATGGCGGTTGATATGGTATGGAATTTGAAAATGATTTTATATGGGTAAGCTTCATTTCTACCTGAATATAACTGTTTTTCCTTCAAAAGACATGTCCATTCCCGGAATCGTCTATTCCATGGCATTCCAATTAATCTTTATTTAAATTGAGCTGTAATGTTTTTTAATTCAGTCCCTTTTAGTGTGCGTGTTTATAAGTTAACGGTATTATGTTTGTTTTGTGTCACTTTGGCTACAGGTTGTCAATATGTCATGTTATTATACAAAAACGAATATCGATGAAACAGATATTTTTAATCGTATTTGTTGACGCAATTATATAATATATTTCAAGATTTCAAGATTTATTAGATATCATGTAAATAAAGGCCTCCGGCCAAAAATACAGCATTCATTTACAATTTCATAATGATAAATGCCACCTTGTTAAAATAATTGTTTTACACTGGTGCTTTAACAAATACGTATTTTCAAAATTATTCAAAAATCCGTGTTACCAGTGCACACACGTATATAGAGCCATCATTTATATATGAGAGACTCCAAAATATTATTTTTCTGCATTTTGTGACAAAAGTAGAGTCTTTCTATGAAATATTAGAACAAAAATTATTACATATCAACGTTTGTAATCAAGGTAAATTTATATTCCCAATGATTTTCATTAATTTCGTATCATCGAATGTTAATTGTTTTATAACATAAATATCAGTGCTGCTCATTAGAATATTAAATGACGTTTCGTTTCTTTGGCCGTTATACCAATTATATAAATAACTGGGGACACTCAAAGAACGAATGAAATTTGTTCTCCAATACATGTACGTCAAATCTTGTTAAACAAAATAAGTATTTTCGGTTTTCACGCTGTACGTAAAATGCTTGCCAAGTTCAATGTTCAATTTATGATTAGAACACCTAAAAGGAGCAAATGCGCAACGTGACTTAAAGGATACATCTATAGTTGAATATTTGTCCGGAGTTAAAAGTGACTTAAACATGTAAATGTCGCATCGCGGAGATGCATTTATAACACTCCTATTTTATTTCATATCTGTTGAAGGGTGCATGTACCATATAACAGTTTACCATTTCATAATTTCTCTATTTCTCAGCTGTTGTTCATGATGGTGTGGGGTGTGACGTATGCAAAGATCGCCCCATCCGTGGTACCCGCTGGAAATGCGCAGATTGTCCTAACTACGACATGTGTACATCGTGCTACAAGAATCTTAGAATGATGCACGATACGGACCATTCATTTAAGAAAATTAACAATCCCGTATCAACGGGGTAGGTATATGCCTGTAGCTCAGTATAGTAAGCTTAACATGTAGAACATTTTTGCCTAATAACCTTATCGATTTACAATTACAAAATGACAAATGTCATGGTGTGACCTTATTATAAGATTTTTATTAGTTTACCCAGACAACATCCCTTTCCTATTTTAATTAACTTTCAAATAACGCATTTCACCACGTATTACATACTGCCGTTTCATGGGTATTTAACCTGCCTCTTTTTGTATTAAATAAATAAGTCAGTACACACATAGACGGCCTGGAATATAGGATACTCACTTTCGTGTTGACGCGGGGCCGTTAGGCCTCGCATTTAGCATGTTGATTCGCATATTTTGTGGACTCTGGAAAGCGTTTGTGTTAATATTAAACAGCAACAATAAATCTTAATAAAAACTAAGTCGAGTTGTGTACGTTATTGTTCCATCGAACTAGGCTACACATTTTCGTGTTGATTATCAAAATATTATCTTCTTGGAATGAACTCTTTAAAGTTTTAAGTATTTCAGGGGAGATGGCCCTCTTCTACGCTTTTGAATACCATTAATCGACACACTCACACCATCGAGTGAAGCTGTGTTTGCAAATAAAAATTAAATGACAACACACAAATTATGTGAAAAGAAAACTTTTATGCATATATCACCATCAAATGTGTTCGATAACCAACAACATATGCATCGTTTAAGTTACATTTTAATCAAATGTATGTTATACGAGGTGTTTCAACCAACATATAAGTACATACTTAATATAAAGTTGTATATGGGTTTATTGTTCAAATCAGTTTTTATTTACTCAAAAATTAATCCTAGAGATTAAACATTGAAACGCCGACTTTACATACTCATACCTCAATGTTACCACGGTTGACCACACTTATTCTTCCATTACCTCTTATGTTACGTATACGCTATGTTACATATGACATTTAGACACCACATTGTGTTGTAGAGAAAACAGTTAAGTCCAATGTATAGCCTTTCTTGTTTTTAAATAAACGAGAATTACTGTTATGAAATCGAATCGTTCTCTATATTGAAGAGAGAAAATAACACACAAACAAACCACAAACATTATTTTAGGATAATACAAAATCAAGTGTAAATGAGTATTGCTTAAGGCCCAATTTATATACTTGCTGATATATAAATCATGATGCTTAAATTGTGATTATTATGTGTATATTTGCAGAGCCCTGCTGGTCAATAATATACTTTCATCGCAAATGCATGATGCGAAACACGCAGGTATATACATTATATGTTTGCAGTTTTTTTATATGAGTAAGGTTTATTTAATGATAAGAACATATGGTTTCAAATGAGTAACACAACTTGCTTTAATATTAAATATAAATATTGCGATGTAACAATTGTGTTATAATATATGCATACACAATATTAAAAGGAACCCTATTTTGTAAATGGACAATTAAGAGAACATATTTTATTTTCTATACATAAAACTCAACGAGTGCCATACAATTAAAAGACAACATTATTTTTTATTTCATATCTGTTGAAGGGTGCATGTACCATATAACAGTTTACCATTTCATAATTTCTCTATTTCTCAGCTGTTGTTCATGATGGTGTGGGGTGTGACGTATGCAAAGATCGCCCCATCCGTGGTACCCGCTGGAAATGCGCAGATTGTCCTAACTACGACATGTGTACATCGTGTTACAAGAATCTTAGAATGATGCACGATACGGACCATTCATTTAAGAAAATTAACAACCCCATATCAACGGGGTAGGTATATGCCTGTAGCTCATTATAGTAAGCTTGACATGTCAAACATTTTGCCTAATAACCTTATCGATTTAACATTACAAAAAGAACAATTTCATGGTGTGGCCTTATGTTTACAAAAAACAACGATTTAATGGTGTGACCTTATTATAAGATATTAATTAGTTTGCCCATACAACATCCATTTCCTATGTTAATTAACTTTTCCTGTTCAAATAACGCATATCACCACGTATTACATTCTGCCCTTTCATGGGTATTTAACCAGACTCTTTTTGTATTAAATTAGTAAGTCAGTACACACGTTGACGGCCTGGCATATAGGACACTCACTTTCGTGTTGTCGCAGGGCCGTTAGGCCTCGCATCTAGCTTGTTGATTCGCATATCTTGTTGACTTTGGAAAGCGTTTGTGCTAAATATTAAACAGCAACAATAAATCTTAATGAAAACTTCGTCGAGTTGTGTACGTTATTGTTTCATCGAACTACGCTACACATTTTGGTGTCGATAGTCAAAATATTCTCTTCTTGGACTGAAATGTTTACAGTTTTAAATATTCCGGGAATGGGGGCCTCTTCTTCGCTTTTGAACACCATTCATCGACACACTCGCATCATCGAGTGATTCTGTGTTTGCTATCAAATATTAAATGACAACACACAAATTATGCGATAATTATACATTTATGCATCTATCAATATCAAATGTGTTCAATAACAAACAACATATGCATCGTTTAAGTAACATTTTTATCAAGTGTATGTCATACGAGGTGTTTCAACCAGCATATCAGTAAATTCTTATTAAAAAGTTGTATCTGGGTTGAGTGTTCAAATCAGTTTTTATTTATTCTCAAATTTATCCTAGAGATTAAACATTAAAACGCCGACTTAACATACCTCAGTGTTACCACAGATGACCACACTTATTCTTCCAGTACTTCGTCTACGCTGTGCCACATATGCCATTTAGACACAACATTGTGTTGCAGAGATAACAGTGAAGTCCCATGTATAGCCTTTTTTGTTTTTAACTAAACGAGAATTACTGTTGTGAAATCGTTCTCTGTATTGAAGAGAGAAAAGAACACACAAGCAAACCACAAACATTATTTTAGGATAATTAAAAAATCAAGTGCAAATGAGTATTGCTTAAGGCCCAATTTATATACTTGCTGATATATAAATCGTGATGCTTAAATTGTGATTATTATGTGTTTATTTGCAGAGCCCTGATGGTCAATAATATACTTTCATCGAAAATGCATGATGCGAAACACGCAGGTACATACATAGTATTTTTGAAGTTTTTTTATATGAGTAAGGTTAATTTCATGATAAGGACATATGGTTTCAAATGAGTAACACACCTTACTATAATATTAAATATTAATAATGCGATGTAACAATTGTGTTATAATATATGCATACAGAATATTAAAAGGAACCATATTTTGTACATGTACAATTAAGAGAACCTATTTTATTTTATATACATTAAATTAAACGAGCGCCAAACAATTAAAAGACAACACTATTTTGTATACACAAAATTAAAACACGGACTTTATTTTGTATACCTAAAATTTTAAGACGACATTATTTAAAATACATACAATTAAAAGAGGACCGTATTTGTATACAAAACAATTAAAAGAGGACCATATTTTGTTATTATTTTAAAAAGCCAGAACAATGTGATACTGCAATATCTTTAATAATGAAAATTATATTTGTCGTGTAACATTGACAGTAAATGTATGGTACATAATTATTTGTGTTTGAATGCATAGCATTGACATATCTAGGGTGAATTTTGAAAGTTTATAATAATTAATAATGAATTGATGTCTCTTTTACTAATGATCCTTCAATTTAATGATCCATTAACTTGTACAATGTTATTTATATTGCGGCTTACTATTTGTAACCTAAACATATTTCTCTTACTCAGGAGTCGTGCATACAGGTGTGAGGTGTGACGTCTGCACTGTAGACCCGATCGTGGGTATCCGTTACAAATGCAGAGAGTGCCCTGACTATGACATGTGTTCCACGTGCTTTAAGGATCTAAGGATCATGCACACCATGTCGCATTCATTTAGACAGATTAAATTACCTGGAAGTCTACCGTAGGTTTACGTTTCAATCTGTATAGAATAACGTGTTTAAACACACACTACAGGAAACGAACGTTAAGGTCTCAGATACGTTACAGTCCTTTTGGAATTCAACATTTAAGAGCCAACTTGAAGCCAAACACGCACAGATACACGCACGCATCATTCAGCTAAGAAGACCAATAGCCTACGAACACGATCGTGTTATCATTTTGAAATAGGTTCAAAGATCAAAACGAGTATCAGGCAAACCAGTCATTGGCATTTCATCATTTTGTTTTGCAAATACATTTGTTGTTTTTTGCTCCAAATTATATAAAAACTGAAGATATTTAAAGTAATGTACTCATTTAAAATTCGTCTTCCATCTTTTATTGGAATCAAACAAAATATTTATTCGACTTAATTGTCGAGTGAACTTGGGAAAAATACATAAACAAAATCCAGTCGTCATATCGAACACATTTGTCTATGTCACTATGATCGATTTACACACGACGCTTTAATGTTTATTGAACTGCATTTAGTCCGCACACGCTTATCAGGGACGACACTTTCCGCCTAGACTGGATGTTCGTTAACCAGAATTTTTCTTAAAACTTAAAATTCCATGAACGCGAACAGTGTCGTCCATGATAAGCCTGAGCGGACTCCACATGACAATCTAGAGTCCTACATGAGGCACATGTATGAAGCACGGTTTTCTCAGATCATGGCTCATATTTTTTTCAAGAGCTCCAGTGGAGGTAACCAGTACAAGAAGACTTCAAGCGCTACCGAAAAGCATCCCTTCAACCAGTAAAGGATCTGGTACCGTATTGTTATAACAACCTTCCTTACTTACAAATAGAGTAACGTTATAAGTTATAAGTATAAACTGTTTTTTATAAAACAGTGTTTAACATTTATAATAGTGTTGTTTTCTGTCAGGGGCATACCTATCGTAAGCTGTATATCAATACAATCTTTTCAATTTACGAGAAAAAACACTATCATTGAATTCAATATGTTTGAATAAATCGTTGTTTATCTAGCTATCAAATACTAATGTTATACCCATTTCCATTCTAACATGATTCCGTGATCATAATTATTCCCCGTATAATAATAAATATAACGTTCCATTATTATTTTACACACATTCACGGGCAACGGTTCGTCAAGCATCAATACAAAGTCAATGCGCCATTGTTTTCATTTCAAAATGACAACTTTGTGTTCCTTTATTGGTATTCTAACAATTCAATTGTTAATGCTTCATATAAAACATCCGCATATGTAATATTTCATTGGTTCCGTACATAATATTGACTGTGTGCATCAGGTACGCCTCATAAAGGTGAACGATGTGATGTCTGCAATGTCTCTCCAATACGGGGTACCCGCTGGAAGTGTAGGGATTGTCCCGACTATGACATGTGTTCCACGTGCTATGAGGATAAAAGAAGAATTCACGATATGTCGCATTCATTCGCACGAAAGGAACATCCAACCAAAGCGTTGTAAGTTCGCTCAACGTCGTTTGTTTTGCATAAACCAAATAACGAATAAGTTCAAACATATTTGTTTAGTGAACTTTAACAGCAGTTTAAAGTTAATTAACACATACTTATTTAGAGAGTGGAAAAAGTCATTTTAAACGAATATACTTTGTTAAGATATACTTTTAGAAAATGATTTTAAACACTAAACTATTTACGGTACGTGCAAACAGATATGGACGGAACAAACAAACAAACAATCTTAATAAGAGGATCTGAAAGAAAAAAACATGTACCATTAACATCCACGTAATGGAATAAATATCGTTTTTGTCTTTATTTTTATCTAGATCAAAAGAGCAAAAGGGAGGACATGGAGTACCAGCAACGTCGTCTTGTTTGCCTTCCCATTGGATTATGATGAAGCCTGATCAAAACGAAATCAAAATTGATCTTGCAACTTATAGTGAGGAATTTATTACTGTGATGTGCAAGTTCATTCAAACGCTTGACAAAACAATCGTCAGTATACGCAGAGTTCAAAGCAAATATCTTTGGGAGTTTTACTTTTCGTAAGTATTAATGGTAAATCTTTTAACTGATATATGTGGCTATGCGGCTATACTTTGATAGCTAGCACTTACTTTGATATTAATGTTTATCCTTTTCCTTTTTCACGTTTACGTATGGCACGATATACTTAATAATTAGTATACTACAAGCGTGACGAAAATCAAGTTGTGTTTTTCCTTTATTTGTATGTATTCTTTAAGTTAAGGTTTGTTTTAATTTGTATGTGCATATATGTTTATGCCCCCGGTAGGGTGGCATATAGCAGTTCAACTGTTCATCAGTCCGTCTTTCAGTATGTGCGTCCGTCCGAAAACTTAAACATTGATCATAACTGTTTCAATATTTAAGATAGCAACTTGATATTTGGCATGCATGTGTATATCATGGAGCTGCATATTTTGAGTGGTGAAAAGTCAAGGTCAAGGTCGTCTCTCAAGGTCAAAGTCAAATTTATGGCGTCTGTCCGTCCGTCCGAAAACTTTAACATTGGTCATAACTTTTGCAATATTGAAGATAGCAACTTGATATTTGGAATGCATGTGTATCTCATGGAGCTGCACATTTTGAGTGGTGAAAGATCAAGGTCAAGGTTGTCCTTCATTGTCGAAGGTCAAATATATGACTTTTGATCATAACTGTTGCAATATTTAAGATAGCAACTTGATATTTGGCATACATGTGTATCTCATGATGCTGCATATTTTGAGTGGTAAAAAGTCAAGGTCAAGGTCGTCATTCAAGGTCAAAGTCAAATGTATGGCGTATGTATGTCCGTCCGAAAACTTTAACATTGTTCATAACTTTTGCAATATTGAAGATAGCAAATCGATATTTGGCATGCATGCGTATCTCATGGAACTGCATATTTTGAATTGTGAAAGGTCAAGGTCATCCTTCAAAGTCAAAGGTTAAAGGTAAAAAATTGCAATATTGAAGATAACAACTCGATATTTGGCATGCATGCGTATCTCATGGAGCTGCAAATTTTCAGAGGTGAAAGGTCAAGATCAAGGTTATCCTTCAAGGTTAAAGGTCAAATATATGGCTCCAAAATGATGTAGTATGGGGCATTGTGTTTCACGAACACAGCTCTTGTGAATATCTTTTTTTTTACCGAATATTTAATAATTGGTGATCAAATACATAAATCCTTTATAGGTTGATACGGTGTGTGATTTTAAAAGGATGCTAAATGCGTCGTCTTTGTTTGTACCGGAAGATTTTTTTCTTTGTCTAATTTATAGCGTTGCGTCTAATACAATTGTATCCTGGTATATTCCAGCAAACGCAAGCAGATGGCTTCTATGAAAATTGGAAAAATCGGCGCGAACGAAAGGAAGCTCTTCCACGGAACCAAACCGGACATAATCCAAACTGTTTGCACTCACAATCTCGACATGCGTCTTGCCGGAACAAACGTCGGTGCGATATATGGCAACGGAACCTATTTTGCTTCGGCAGCAGATATGTCGGATCGGTATTCTACGCCTGATCCTACAACGGGTCACAAGTTTATGTTGCAGTGTCGTGTACTGGTGGGACGCTGGACTAAAGGACAACAGGGATTACGGAGGCCGCCTGAGATGGACCGGACACCGGATGGTCAGGTCAGACTGTATGACAGCTGCGTGGATGATGTCCGAAATCCGAGCATATTCTGCATCTTCGACCACGTTCAGTACTATCCGGAATATATCATTGAATACAAATAACTTAATATAACTATTTACGAATGAACAAAAGGAGTTTGCCCATATCCTGATGTTTTACTGGATCATGCCTTGTGCTTATCGGCATTTAAATAATAATTGTGCTTATATCCTGTATAATTTGATTATATAATACCTGATTCTATCCATATGTATATATTCAATAGCACGCCAATGGTAAACTGATATTTGTGGATTCAAACCATTTAGTAATAATACAAGGATTATGTGTTTTAATGTAGAGCATGATTAACTTTGTATTTTATAAGATTTGAAGACATTATATGTTTGTTCAAAAAAATGAAAGGAATAAAGTACGTGTCAAACACTATTATTTATGAAATAGATGTACATGTTAACACATATTTTGCCGGGGTTTCTACATAGTACTAAGCAGTTATTTAATATGAGTATGATTACGTTGCTTATAAGTTGTGTAGTACTTAGAATTCATTTACAGTTGCCACCTACCTAATATGTGAGTTATCCATTGTTATCGTGCAATAAGTAATCAATATGTTGATTTAATTGTCATATCCTATATAGTTTTAAAGGGTGTATATGTACCCATAGAATGGTATTGGTAATAAATGTCCCATCATCTAGTCATACAGACATATACGCGTCCTCTTTATTCTGTGTGTTGCTTTTTGTCATTATGTTTATTACAATTTTAATAAATATATTATGAACACATATCGTGGTACAATCAACACAGCAATCAGGACGGTTATTTCATAGTAAACTACCAATTTTACATCGATATTGATCATTCACCTGGATTATATTTTAATCTGTTTCAGGGAAAATCATGAATGTATTGAAGAGTTAAATCAAAGTGAAAAACATGAATGTAGTTAAAATATTCCAAGTATCAAAACCCATTATCATTCATTTGCGTTTGCAGTTTGTTGGATGTGTCGAATTGTTGGATTATTGGTAACTAACCATAAATACAGCGTATTTGCATTGAGCTGGACTGTAATTACATTTTGCACTTACGTTATAGCGATCGTGTAGAGCATTTTAAATGTCCAAAGTCTAATAATTAATTGTTCCGTCATGAACGGTTGTGTATGATGGCATAAACGGACCATAGTTAATATTTAAATTAGCGGACGTAAAATACCTGATAGATAGGGCGTACGCAAGCCATTGTTTTGACGTGCAAACACGATAACAACGATGCGCGCAACCGACAAATGACCAATGCGAAAACGTTCAATACATTAAAAAAATAGTTAACATCTAGGTGAAGCAAGTGATTACAGCGTTACGTCAGGGGATTAAACAGACATTGTTCACGTAAATAATTAATCAAAATGACTATAATTTAAAAACACATAATGACATGTTACGATAGATAAAGTCTGTACTGTATACTTTTTAAAGATGAAAGTGTTAAGCTTGCCATTTAAATATATTTTCCGTACCCTACTTTCGTTTAGTTAGGGAAAGAAACACACGTATTCTTTTACAGAGCAATTATATTATCTACCGCTTTTCTTATAATTCTACAAATTGTTTTATTTATTTAAAGAATATGCGATAATAATAAACTGAGTAGAAACCCATATAGGAAACCTTATCTTAATATATGTTAATCGTCGCCCTCTAGCCTCGTTCATTAAATATTTGATGCAACGCAAAGATATATTGTATAATACGTGTGATCCGTTTTGAACTCTAGCGACTTTTAAAGTTATCCCTAAAAGGACTATTTGGGAATACATGACGATTGCATTTTATGTCCCTAAGTCTATACTGGGGGACATATTGTTCTTGCCCTGTCTGTTTGTTGGTTTGTAGGTTTGTTTGCGTCAAACTTTAACATTGGTCATAACTTTTGCAATATTGAAAATAGCAACTTGATATTTGGCATACATGTGTGTCTCATAGAGCTGCACATTCTTAGTAGTGAAAGGTCAAGGTCATCCTTCAAGGTCAAATGTCAAATATATGGGGGGACATAGTGTTTCACAAACACATCTTGTTACAAACTTGAAAAAAAATCCACAAAACTAATGAATCCTAGCTCAAATTTAATTTTGCGCGAAACATATGAGTTAGCAGGTGTTTGTAGCAAAAAGTCTTAGAAGCTGGGAGTTTTTGTCGAACAATAGTGTTTTATGCTAATGTCTATTTACAAAGAAGATAATGAATGGTATTGTTTGGCAATGGCGCCAGAGTTATAACAAAAAGAAAATTATGCATGGTATAGTTCACGGTTTCATTATAACGTATACATTTACAAACGATTTCATGAACACGTCAAGTGAAGACTGGACAGTTTTGACATTTAGCGTTGAGTGGCCATGTAGCTCATGCTAATGTAGACATTCAAGTTAAAAGCTTAAAACCTGCAAATAACATATGCTTACGGGTACCTTAAAGGCATCGTGATACAACGGAGTAGAGTAGTTTGTTTTTTAAAAAGTATTTATTATTTTTTAGAAAGCTGCAGATACATGTCTCTGTTATTATTAATCATTAAGAAAAATGTGTAATGGCCAGAGGATGTAACGGACATCGTGTACGGCTTACGAGTATGCCTTTATGCCGGAAAAAGAAAACAAACAGTAACGTATCAAGGTCAATCTATAAGAAAGCTATACGTTTCAAATTGTACAGACAATTCTATAACTCTTGTGACGTATATAATCTTAAACATGTACTCGTCACTTTATATGACAATCGTTGTCCACTTTAAGTTAGTCAGAGTCTCTGCATTTCCAATTATAGAGAGAATTGTAAAATTATTAAATAAGAGTGAATACAGTCGGTTGGGTGTTGTGCAATTTATTTAAGCAACCGAAATTAGCAGTTCACGTGTTCTTATGTCCTGAAGAAATATTTTTGATTAACCATACAACAAAAAGTTCAATACGATAAGAATATACGTTGTTCCAAAGAGATGGTTTGTGAAGAGAATCGAAAGGACAGATTTCTGTCCATAGGCGCATACTTTCCGCAATCGCATTCTTGCATTCTTCGATTTTCAAGTATTAAATGACTTTAATGTGACGGTAAAAAGAAATAAGTGATCATTGGAAATACATGGTGTATCATATAAGCATTTCACAATTGTATACTGTGTATAAAAAATAGCATGAAGACCCAACGTCGCAGTTAGTGTCGCAGAGATCAACATCTTGTTGGGTCGCCGAGTTACTATTACATATTACGCTCTGAGCGGATACGTTCAGGCAAAATAGAAAATGTGATAAGTATAATACATTTAGTTTTGGTCCTACAAGAGTCAGAGATTGTGTTCGTATTAGAATATTAAAACTTCTTAACGAAAAGCATGGAATATGCAGAGTCAGAAAGCAGATTAGAGATACGGTTTTGCTTAAAGTTGGCCAATAATTTAAGGTGTAATCGCTATTCGCACGACGAACACATTATAAGACAACAGGGTCAACTATAAAAGTTAACTTAATCCATTAAAAACAATGCCGTCTTTTGCAAACAGTTGGCTCTTATCGAAACAAGCAACATTTAATCAATGCCTTTAAGATCAATTTTCAGGTAAACCACATTACAAATCAATGTAAATTAACAATTGTGTTAACAAAAGATGAAAACTCCCTATCATGATTAATGTTTTAAATTAATCATGCCGAGGTAACAGACCATAAGTCTCCTCCGTATCGACACAAATATTTTTACATCGTTTATTGTCATGTTTGGATCATACATTTATAATTATTGATGTGATTAAAATAATTTGTCATATACTAATTGAGTGATATTCTGTGTTTCCTTTGAATTCTTTTGCTAAGGAATTCTTTATAAGTATAAAATGGATGCAAATGAAAATTTGTAAGGAATCTTTATTTTTTCTTCGGGGATGACAAGTTTATTTTTTTCATTTTAGAGCGTAACTATACTAGTAATGACTGGACATCTACAAATGTGCAGTGCCCATGATACACATAACAATACTAATTGTTTGGTATTTAAGAGTTCTAATTAAAATAATGGATGTCAATTTTCTGTTTTCCTTCTGATATAAGTGTGCCTGAAGCCCCATTCTTTCAATGTTATTACCACATAATTATCTCTATAAAAATGTATTTAATCCTGACTATATTTTTTTTATAAAAATGAAATGTTATCATACCTCAAATTGTCTAATATGGACTTTTTTCCGATTTTTGATTCAATCATAGATAAGGCAAATCTAATGCTACTTTCGTTTCTAAAAAGCGAGGTAAGTTATGATTGTTAGTGTTGAAAAGGACTGTACTGGTTGCGTCCCTTTAACGCATACAACAATAGCTAAGGTTTCTAAAAGAAGCACATGACGTTAGTATGGTTGCTGATTTCGAAATATTACTATATATATATATATATATATATATATATATATATATATAAACTTAATTTCCCTCAAAATCATGACGAGCTTAACAAATAATAAGACACAAATTTACAATAGTTAACAACAATGCATCATTCACTTCGTCAACGATCAATTCAGTTAACATTAAAAAAACAGAGTAAACTTATATACACATATGTTTGAACTATTATTTATGGGCAATGAAATAGATCAAATTGATATCATTTATGAAAATCTTAAGTGTCATATTTGCGCTATTTGTATTGTACATGCAGGTGTATTTCTCGAGGGTTCGTGTTGGCAAGATGTCAACTATCTTCAAATCTTCCTACTCGCCAGAAATATATGACAATCAGCCTATATACATGCACATGTTCATCGAGTAATCTAGTGATATTTGAGTGTGCCCTATAACGCATGCGAAAACAGCTATTGTGTACAATTAAAAATTAATTATTTTCCTTTTTTAATATAAATGAGTTTTTAAATATAACTTGATATATAAAAATAACATTGAAGCTTTTTTTCAATCCCCTTGTAAAACATAAGTTGATTCCCCCGTTCCACTTTGTAAAATGAAAATAACATAGATCATAACGTCAATGTTACGTTTACACACATTTGCATTGTGTGTAATGGCATATATTTTAGGAGATAAAACAAAACATTATGTCAATCATATACAATAAAGATTTAGCACTGTAAACATATCATTCGTAAAGAACACGTATATCACAAGCTTGTTTTGACAAGCATATGTTCGTCGGATCTATAACCTCAAACCTAAAGCGCAATATTGTTTTAATTTATAAATACCAACTACCGTGTATTTCAGTTGTTTAAATAAGTTGAAGGTTTTAACGTGTTTCATGTATAGTTATCGATTTTGCAAAATACACGATATCGTGTATTGCCGTTTTACGTTTCCGTCGTTTGACTATGTACAATGAGAGATCGACACGCTGCAAATTAAGTCGATAATATATTATATTACCATTATATTACCATTAGCTATATAATGTCTTTCTGCATGCATATTCTCGATGTTAAGATCATCTTGCTTAATTTAATCTAAATCGTTCTCTACATGTTGTGTGCATGTCTTTTTTCCAATGTGACTCTGAAGTATGTTGCAACTCAAACTGAGTGTTTCAAGCTTAAGTATAGACAAGGAACGCGTTGATCCATCCCTTGTCAAAGGCTGTGTAGGTCAATATATAGAACAATGGTAACCTGCTGGATATGTACAGACTGAAACATGCTTTTTGTCCATTGCGAATTGGCTATGTCGGACCTTTCTTTTACCTGTACAACTTTTTCTCTCATTTCCAAGGTACTACGGTTACTTTGTTAGCAAATGCCTCGTTTCGTCGGTACTCACCACTGCCGTGTTACCTAGACTCTAGAACTAGGTCAATCTCTAAACGTTGGAGGTTTTTATATGCAACCTATGATCTTCGACAAGGTTGCTATGTAATCAGTTGAATCACAAGCCATTGACGTTGTTTCTATTTTCACCAAAACCATTGACAATAGTACCATGTTAACTTGTAAGAAATGCTGTTTGTTAAATGAAACAACTTACCATAGATCCCATAACTATTATTAATTGACGTTTGTACTATATAACCTCTAACCATTTACGTTAGTTTTTTGTTAACCACGTTACTACTCAATTAAGTTCGAATTGTAAGTTTTCGAATAAAGTAACAGAAACAAGAACAATTAATAGTTTGACATTATTGCGATGTGATCATTAATTTGGTTCTAAAAGGTCTTAGTTGATTTTGTTAAAAATCAAAATAATATATATTTGTTTGGTTTTGTATGCCCATATATCTATATTATGTAACAGTATGATGGTTTAACTGTTACACGCTATTTTAATAATTATGCTAATGATCAACGAAGGCGTTATTTTGTAAATGTATTCATACTTGAAGACAAAATAATATGCAAATATGCCCTCTCTTACATCATGAAAAAGATTTACAAAAACAAAAGGCTTCATGTTATTTGCCTGCTGCAATTGAAATTTCCAGGCAGTTGGAATTGTTTGTGCGGCTGATGTACGACTTTAAATCTGTACGCCACATGATCGTACCAATGCATATATGGCAATGTCAGGTCAATATTAGCGAGCTTTTCATCAATCAGTATACACGTTACGTACTTCTTACATGATCGCGGAGATCGGTTATTAAGTAGTATTTTTAAATACCATTCGACAGGTGTGGAAGTCTTTTTCGTTTCCTGTTGAGTTAACAGTCTTATAATTACACATTATCAATAAACATTCAACGTCATTTAAAGATACCGCATGCTTTATTACTTAATGCAGTGTTCTGTTCATGAAAATGAAAGTGCACAAAAACGAATAAAACCGATAAGTGAAACATTTCAACAATTACGGTTTGATTGTGCACTGTAAATTAAAAGAGCATGTTTAACCGTATAACGAACAACTACATTTTCGAATAAACTTTGTTCAGGTTAACACATCAAAGGTATAATATTATCAATGCAAGTGTTTAATTGAAAACGTGACTTTGTACTCTCATATTGCTCAATAAATTGTTTCAGGCTGAATTACTAACGTAACAGATGCACTTATATAATGTCAATCTCTCTCAAGTTTAAACTTTTTATTGTTACAAGCATGTACGTTGTTGGATTTTGAAACACAAACCGTATCGAAAAGTGGCATCAGTGATGATTCTAAGAATTCAACTTCGGCGGTATGTGTTTGATAATGTTTCTCAATAATTTTGCTATATACAATTTAAACCGTATCAATAAATAAATCAAACCTTTTTCACTAAAGCGTGTTGATAACATAAATGAACACACATTTCGCCTGAGTATATGATCATTATAATCGTCGTAGTCAGAAATGAATAAACACAAATTGATTGTGGTTCTGCAGGCCCATGGGTCTTAACTTTTTAACAGAATGATTTGTTTTGGTTAATTTCAACATTTAGTATATACTCACTGTATAAGTTATGATCTTTACCTATTCCTACTACAAGGGCAACAAACCATTTGTCTTCATGTAGAGATCTGTGCTTTCAAATTATTGTGCATATATGCCCTCTCTTAAATCAAGAAATAAACACAGACAAAGTTGGACATTATTGATGTTACTTAAAAACTTTCCGGCAATTCTTTATCGTGTCCTATTTTTAACTTTGCATGTATCGAACTTGTTCATGTACGTGATGTGCGAGTTAAATGTCAAGATTAAAGAATTAATTGTATCAAAAACAATGGTACTTTATCATAAAAGACGCTTACATGCCAATGTCAGTTTAATATTAGAAAGCATTTATCAATCGTTATACATGTACTTCTTACATTATTGTGGCGATCGGTTATTTACTTGTGTTATCAAGGTACAAAAACTGTTCCTTAAGTCCTTTAATGGATGTTATTTCATGCGTCCAATATTCCAACATAACATAATTTCGAAATGTATAAAACGTCATTAAAAGCATGCTTTAATATTATTTTCATTTTTCCTAAAAGTTCGAGTACAATACACAATTCGAACTGTTCAGTGAAACTTTTAAACAATAAAAATTACAGTTTGCATTTTCAAAAAACGATAAAGTAGTACAAAAATGAATGTTTAACCTAATTGATTAATTATATTAGAAATTCTTGAAGAAATATTAACATCGCATATGCATTATAAAAGTCGCAATGTCGGGTTTAAACTCGTAATATAATCGTTACAAAACTTCACATAAGCATGTGCATTGTAGGATTGTGTAATACAAATCGTATCGAATAGTAATTTCAATGAACCTTTTTTATTTTATGAAATGTTTCGCATTGAAGGGGCCTTTTCACGTTTTGGTAAATTGACAAAATTAAAAAAAAGTTGTTTCAGATTCTCAAGTTTTCGTTTTAGTTATGATATTTGTGAAGAAATTTTAATGATTTGGTGATTTGAAAACCTAAAAATTATAAAGCGTTGCAACGCGAAACGATTGAATACTTTGGAAAGTTCTGTTGTTTTCGTTATATTTTGGGAGACTACGAGGATTGTATATATAGGTAAAAAGTATTTCCGCTCATAGCATGAGCACGGATGGTCGAGTCGTCTAAGCTGGATACTTTTTACTCCAGGACTCCAGGAGTCAGTGGTTCGAACCCTGTTGAGGGTTACTCTTTTCCTTTTTATCTAATTGTATTATTGTTTTTTAAGTGGAGATTTTTAGGTCCAATGTTTAAATTTATCAATATAAAGCATTAAATGACACGCTTCAATACATGCCAAAATCTGTGAAAAGGCCCCTTTAAGGTTGCTATATAACATTTTGAGCTTTTTTTTAAATAAATCAACCCTGATGCACTCGGGGGGGGGGGGGGGGGTACTAGAACGGTTAAAGACATAACTTCTCTAAACGTCTGGGTTTTTTAATTAAGAGACAATATTAATGTTTTAAATGAACAAACATGTCGCCAGAGTGCCCGATCAGTAAAAGCAACTTGGTTAAATGAACAAACACGTGCAATACATTTTGTAGTTTTTTAAGATCCTAATCACCAGATGTGCGTATACAGAAATATATAATGCATTTCGTAAAGCAAAAGCAGTATTAAATAGTCTTGACAATAAACTTACCATTAAAATGTGATAACGTGTTGTTTATTTCCGATTTTGTTTAATGGTGTTGTTTTGTGTTGTAAATGTGCTTTTCTTACATTTATTTTGAAATATTTATAATTGTATACAACAATTTTATAACATTATGTATTACTACTGAAAATTTAAATTCAAGCAATAGACTGTGCGAAAAGCTCAAAATGTGTACAAAGAATACTGATAGTTAGGAAACAAATCTACATTAAGACTAAATGTAAAGACGAAGCAATGAAGCATACACGACAATTAAAGAGCAAACACATAAAGTTCGGCAACGTGTTAAATATGTTACACCACTTTTTGTAATGCCGATATTCAGAGCTCCAGATAAGGATTTAGTCTTAAGGGTATTTCACCCCCTGATATTATTGTCAATGCGTATTTCACTCCTTTGTTTCAGCCATAAAGGGTTATGAATATTTAGGGGTATTTTCCATTTTCATAGAAAACGGAAAAAGTAAAAGGCGAGTTTAATCTTGAAATAGTATTATTATTTGTTATTTATATTTTTAAATGCAAACAGAATATATTTAAAAAGACGATATGAAAAGACTTTCTTTAAAAATATTCCCACAAGTTGCTTAAAACGTTCGTTTTCGATCAATAAACATGATGGGCCACCATTTTTATTACAAGCTTATTTTGATTGACTTACTTTTGATTCAAAGGTTACCTTACACAAAAAACTTAACTGGATTATTGTTAAACCGGTTACGCACTTTAATCGATTTAAAATACGTACCAAGATTTGTGAAGCGTTTTGTTACGTACTGGGCCGATGTTTAATGCGGTTTTTTTTTGTTTTTTTTTCAATGCGTAAATACGCAGATACGCCTCTTATCTGGAGCTCTGCCGATATCACCATTAGAGTTTCGGACCGTCTTAAATACCTTATTTTAAACAAATGTATGCATTTACCTTATGTTATATAATTAGCAGTACGTATTTTTACACGAATGTAGCCTTTAAACGAAAAATTTAATTGGCAAGTAATACAAACATATACACATTATTGTCTCCAAATATATAATTGTCAATAGATCATAAAATGAATAAAAATCACACACAAAATGATAAAACACGCGTTTATCAAATCAATTTGAACTTTAAAAGGACAAACATTAAGGAAGATTCGATCGTTAATATTGCTGTGTAAACTCATTTGTTCATAGGTGGACGAGAGTTCGAACCTAAAATATGACAATAACATTATAAAAATATAAGCAGTTTAAAATACCTGCCAGTAACTTAATAGTTCATTTTTTCGATGGAATAATATTTAAATAAAATACGATAAATAATAAAGCGTTTTCTGTAAAAATGTGGATTTTCAGATGGCCCGTATCATAGCCTTAGATTTCGCTGTCACGGGTTTGAATCCCAGTACAGGCAACATATTTATTTGAGTCTCTTCTCTTTATTATTGTTTTAGAAATTCAATATATATTTTTTTGTAAAAGCATTTAATTATATTTTTAACATACACAAAAAGGCTTTAACTAAACACTTTTACTACAAGTATTCAAAATTAAATGTAATTTTTAATTTATGAACTGAAATGTCAACTTAAGACTCTAGAAAGTCAAACACTTTTCAAAACGTATGATATAATAAGTTAAACATTTTTTAAATAATTTAGATAGACTTGAAATGACTCACAAATATAACATAAACAAAAATGTACCTAGAGCAAAATGTATCATAACACATGAAACTCAGTAATTACCCATTTTGCTTATTTTTCTTTTTCAGACAATATAAGACAGAAAATAAATTTTGAATAAAGCATTCAATAAACACAGTAAATGATTCATATAAATACATGTTTAAAATAAAAAGCTGATTAATACACTTTAATGTTAAAGATCATATGAAAACAAACAATAAAGAACATAATAACTGTGCCCTTCTTGCAATAAAACTAGTATGATGTCATACTTTTTTTTAAATGCGGAAAACAAACTCAGCTGTACTCAAAACAATTGTGTACTGTTTTTTTAGACCAAAGCATGGTTATAAAACATAATAAGCATTCATGACAAGCAACGTTGCATCGACTTTATTTACCAGATCATCAGATGTTACAATGCGCAACGAATGAATGGTTGCAAATCCGTCAAGTTAAATATTTAAATACAATACGAGTGCATGATTAAAACGTTGTTTTATTAATGCCAAATGAAGTTTAAACTGAATTGCGAACTCATATTTTGCCAATTTATCTGTATTTGGAAGGTTAAATTGCATTTATTGGATTGAAGTAATGAGGTAAATAGTATAATTCATAAATAAATGCATTAATAAATGAATGTTTGTATTAAGTATAAATTATGCACAGTCGTCAATGTGCCATTATCGCATTTCTGGTATATACTCGGCAAAGATTTAATCCGCCAACAATATACGATTAGACTTTTGTCTTGTGTAAACTGTGGAAAGGTTATTATGCCCATAAAGATGTTTGCCATATTTTTTTAAGAGTAGTATTTAAATTTTAAATGGCTGTTAAAACTTCGTGGTAATTTTGAATAGGTGCCTATACAATGCGCTTTCTTTTTTAACAGTATGTGAGTTGACAATAAGTTTATACGAAAGACACACTATAATAATATGACTATTAACCAAACAACATTTTAATAAAGCAATTCAAGCAGTGATGACCGACGAACTTTATAAACTAATAATAAAATATAAATATATTGATTTGTAAATATTACTCAACATAAACGAAATTCAACATAACACTAGTTTGACCTTGATATCGAGTCTCAACATTTAGTTGCACTTACGGTTCTGTTGGAACATTAACTAGTATATTTTACGTTATTTCATAAGAACTACCACAATATAAATTAAATTTTATAAACAGCGATAAGATATAAACATATGCATTTATGAAAACTCTTCGTTAATATTGAAGACGGGTTGTGTTGTTTTTTGTTTGATTATTTTTTCTTCATTTATTCTGTTTTTGTCATGTCTAAAATTTTAACAATTACACGCAACACCTATAAACCATACCGTCACATTTGCTACATAACATTCACTAGTTTTATACATGTTTGATGAATGAAAATATGACTATTTCGTTTGTAAAGCCTTATGCTAAAAGCTCTGTTTCTGAAATAAAAAATAAAAAACTATAACCAGATAACAAACACAGTCTAGAGCTGCAACGATTCACCAACAGCTCGATTCGATTCGATTCCGATTTCAGACACTCCGATACCAATTTTTTCGATTCGATTCATCTTCAAACATAGTTTTAACATATATTTACTCTTCTGCCTCAAAATAAACATTTCTGTTAAAAAGTGTCGCATACCTAAATATCTTGGGCGTTTGTAAAATTGTGTGTTTGTTTGATATAGTTTGGTTTGTTCAACAGTGTTTTAAAAGCTGTCTAAAGTGTGTTAAATTAACATTTGTAAGAAATATTTTGCAAGAAACTGCCAATTGTCTTTCAAACTATGTCAATATCTCATCTCAATAAAACGCATAAAAAAGAATAGCAAATTAGGACTCAATTTTAATATAACAAAACTTCTGACTAGAATATTGTGTTGAATACACAATAATATAAAATTAAATAAATAATCATAAGAACATCTGGAATCAGTGGAGTGATAGTACTATCACTATTATACTTATATCCAAAACCGCTACAAGCATGTCTACCATTGTGCCGTGACAGCATCACCTGTTAGATGTAGGACAAAGCACATTCTCTAATAAACTTAACAAATTCCCAACAGAAACAGAACTACTTTTCTGGCTGGCGACTTGAGTAGTTGCACTTGTGCTACCTCTTAGTCTTGCTAAATCAACGTTATATTTGCGTGAAGCACAGTTTACACTTTGCTTTATCGGGAGGGCTACCATCCCGAAACCCAAAATACTACCACACTTTTGATTTTAATTTCTTAGGCGCATCTGATAATTTCAATTTGTCGGCCACAACTTGTTCAGCCATTTTGACGCTTTTTCCGAAAGTAGACCGTAACGCGCTTATTGATTGGATGACTAAAGTAATAAGAAGCCAATCGCGCGCGTCGTCATTTCAGGTAAAGATACAATCTACACCTTCCCGTATCAAATAGTCAGAATACAGCGAGTTTTACGTATCTATGTTTAATATCTCTATATGTTAAAGAATCGAATCGAATTTGGTAGGTTTGGTATCGTAATCGAATCGACGCATTTCGAACCGATTTTCGATGCATCGGATCGAATCGTTGCAGCTTTAGAACACACACAAAATAAACGATAAGGCAACAACATACAAGCTTAACTATACTTTTCATATTGTTTGTATATAGTTACAGTTTTACTTACTATTCTATGTAATTATTTACTATTTACTTTTAATTTACAACAAGTTGATATGTTATACCAGAAGAGATATTCTAACAAACACAAATAATTTATCAAAAACTCAATTTCAAATCATACATTCACATTTCTATAAACAATAAAAAAATAATTATCCATACAAACTGACGTCACATCAATATTGACGTTCCATATGTAAACGTGTTTGTTCTTGCTTTTCTTTTGTAATTATATATTACAAAGAATGCCCAAACATCTCGCATAACGTTTCGTTTACAACATTACCAAGCGTTATTATATTCAACATTGCCGTGAAAGAAATGACTTCTTTTTTATTAATGTGACATTTTTTATCTTTACATGACTCGGCATTTACGTATAAATACACTTGTCCAGTCTGACAAGTGTCATGAATTTCGAAGTAAGTTTTCAGCAAGTTGACAGCTAATATCGAGTAATATTTTCAAAGTTTGTTATTATTTTAGCATGATGAGAATAGTTTCTCATTGTGTTTTCTAATTGTAATGTATATAAATAATTCATTATCGTATCACAAAATAATGATCCAAAAAGCTGAATTTTATTCGATCAATCGACTATTAAATTTCAAAGAAAAGTATAATCGCTATAGCAACATAGTTTAAATGCATTTATTTACAACAACAAAAAACATTTTAATGTATCGACACGCAAATCTGCAATTAACCGTGAAGGTTCCTTATCACCGTTTTAAAACCTTTTGTGAATTTAATACTGACTTAGTATTATCTATTTACACAGCATTATCAGTTAAACACCTGTAAATAGCTTCCAGACTAATAAACTAGTGGTAACTTGTGATTGTTAATTATTATATTTTAATGTCAATATAAAACGAAGCGCAAAACGTTTATGCAGTCTTCTGCATACATCAAACACAATAAAAAAATATAAATAACAAATAAGCAAACGAATTTTGGGTCAAGCCACTGATAGGCCTATTTATATAAAGTTTGAATTTTTGTGCAATTGTGACATTGTGCAATATCCATTTGCGTCCATTGCACAACAGTTCCTCTTATGTGGACCGTAAGGGTAACTACAATTTTCATGGCACGTAAAAATTGCAAGGTGTACAATTTGTCACGTGCTGACCTTTGGGAAGTTCTATTTTTTCTGTTGCGTTTTCTTTGTAACGTAGGTAAAGTCTTTGTATGCTTTAATAATATACTGATTATCTTCAAATGTCTGGATCACTTTCTTCAATTGATCTATTTGCAACTAACCTGCATCAAGTTTCGGTTCAAGATTTTTTATTGTGGCTTCAAGCCCGTTTCTTTCATTTAAAATGTCACCAGTAAGTCGAAGACTTTTTCATTGCATGTTACCTAAATGATTGAAAAAGTTCTCAAAACTAGCCATTCCCATATTCCAAAACATTGGTGATAAACTATATTGATCTATATTTGTATTTTTAGCATACAAACCAGAATTGTTGAACGTAAAACGTTTCACAAACGGAAGTCCAGATTCGTCCAAAGCTGCAAACACAGGAGGATAAATGCCATCTGCAAATGTGTCCATTGGACAAATGTTGTTTACTATATCTTTTCCAAACAATGACATACTTGACTGGAATATGTAACGTTGCATAGGAGTAAGCCGTGCATCAGGAGCTTTTATAAGATAGCAAACCGCATCAATGGTCAATATGCCCTTTGGTTCTGTTTCGGTAAACAAAATACGAATTTGTTCAATGATTGCATTGTCTCTGTCAAGACCACGTGTGTCTCCGAAGCCTGGAGTGTCAATTATATTCAGTGTGTATTTAACTCTACTTCCTTCCATGTGGTTGACTTTGTAGCACGTGATCCATTCAGTTCGTGACAGTGCCTGAAATAAACCAATCAAATCTTGTACATAATAAGTAAAAATCGTTACTATTATTGTAGCATTGCTATTAAAACTATCAAAGGACAAAGAATACATTAAGATATACAATACCTGATTATGTGTTCTACTGTTTTCTTCATCTTCAAGACTAACTATTGTAAACCGATAAGAGTCAGTCCATTTCCATTTTCAAGTACGTAATTTACCATGCCATAAACCAGCGTACTTTTGCCTGTTCCGGTTTCGCCATTACCATGATAGTCTTTTCCGACCAGTCAATGGGTCTAGCAGGTCCAATCCGAAATAACACAATTAAAAATATAAAAATATTATCTAAAGCATTATTAGTACAATAACTGTTCTTATTGATAGCATAATTATGATTAAACAATTATAATGTTATTATTATTTTTTATTATATTTTTTTATTATTATCATTATTATTATAGGTTTCCGAGTTCGCTATAGGTTTATCCCTCATGTTTATCAATCTTTCCGCAAAGATTTTCGAAAAGTAGACATTTTTGTGTTTATATTGTGTGTTTATCGGATTCGCAATACTTACCAATTTCTAATTTTCTGGTCTTGGCTTTTTCATTTCGCGCATTCTTTATTTCAGTTGTGGGCAAAGAAAACTTTGAAGGTGACACGCCAGCCTGCGTTGATTGTACCGAGAAATAAACCTGTTTTATCGCTGGAGATAATAAAGTTTTAACAGCTTCACTGGCTTAACTGTATGATCCTTCGGTCTCTCCATATACACTGTAGACGCAGAAGATGTACTCACAGTCGGAAAACCCTTTCAGCATGGCTTTGTTTTCCGTAAATTTTTGGCTATAAAATCGCCAATCACAGTCGCTAGAATTGGCTTTGAAACTTACTTGGAAATAGCCACTTTTCTCAAATGCTTCCGGAAAAGACCATGTGACCGTAATGGAATCTATTTCAATATATGACGCGCTTGGTCGACCTAGATTTCTCTCAAACAAACCACTTCACATTTAAAAGCATTATAATTTATAATTTTCAACAAAACATATGTCTCAAACAGCGATCCCTCAAATAATAACAATCCGCGCGATATGCAAAATTTATATAAGATTTTATTTCGTTAACTTATTATGCACACAGGTTAAACTTCAATTGCGACTAACTATCAAACCTAGCAAAAAGGCTACCAATTGTACATTTACATATAAGCTTACAAATCATGTGAAAGTCATGTTTTTTGTCAACCAACCCTTAATTCCCTTTATTTATTCAAACGTAAGTATTGGGCGCATCAAAGTCATGGCATTAATCAGACTAGAAATACATGTACACAAAAATAGAATTACATTTCATTTTGATTGCAATTTAATTACACACTGATTTTATATTCACAGGAGCAATACAACAACATCTGTCTGTGGATAAAATTATGTAAATACAAATATCAAGTAAATTTGAGAAAGTAACATCACATAGTACAAACTCCATATCATGGCAACCCACCTCAAACCGTTAATGCCAGGGTCTATAAAAGACCGATTAACTATTTTGAATGTATATGCAAATACTTATATACACACAATTTTCCATTATATTTTCGTTTCAACCAAACTCTTTTATTCAAAAATTATTTTTATGGGAAATTATATATGTGTAAGTTCTGTTATAACAATATAAGGTAATTCACACTAAAAACAATAAAATAAAATTGCATTGAAATATACAGTCGAAAGTCTTGTAAATTGGTAAATGCATTATGTTTTAGTTAGAAATACATTATATTAACATAACATTATGCGTAAATATTAACATGAAATTAAAAAAAGGGAGAACATTCGTCAGTAAATTTTGGACCTGCACAATAATATTAATGCTTCCTGGACAACTAGTTCGTAACCTGTGTCTGTATATCACGCGTGAGGGCGAAGTACAAATGATTTAATCATCCAATGTTCTAAAAATGGGGAAACCCATAGATAAGTCAGATACTACTTCCATTATATTACATTCACTTCACCTAATTATTTACATTATCAATCTTGTTAAATCACCTGACATGAATGCATGTAGACAGGTTAAATGTTAGAACATCCATAGTACGTTCTTGGATGGGTTATCGCACTCATTTATCTTAAAAATATCTTAGGTCAGATTGTTGCCTTTTCATATTTGTCTTAAATTAAGATAACTTAAATATAGGATTTAATTTATCAGCTAAGTTACATACAAAATATTAAACAGTCTGTGTACTGTGATTGTTAAATACTTATTGTTTGTTTCATTTTATAACAGCCGTTTATATTATACCCCCACAAACGAAGTTTAGTGGGGTATATAGGAGTAAACTTCTCTATCGGTCTGTCTATCTGTCTATCGGTTGGTCGGTCCGTATTAGGTGTCCGCTCTCTAATTGAACTTGTTTTCATCCGATCTTCACCAAACTTGGTCAGAAGTTGTATCTAGATGATGTCTAATTCAAGTTTAAATATGGGTCAAAAACTAGATCACGGGGTACTGAGTGTGTTTAAAACATGCAGCATGTTGTCTGCTATCTAATTCAAGTAGTTTTCATCCAATCTTCACCAAACTTGGTCAGAGGTTTTATCTAGATGATCTCTAGGACAAGTTTGAACATGGGCCATGTCGGGCAAAAATCTAGATCACGGGGTCACTTAGTGCGTTTTTTAACATTCAGCATGGTGTCCGCTCTCTAATTCAAGTATGTTTCATCTGATCTTCACCAAACTTGGTCAGAAGTTTTATCTAGATGATCTTAAGGCTAAGTTCGAACATGGGTCTTGCAGGGTTAAAACTAGGTCACGGGGTCACTAAGTGCGTTTTAAAGATTGAGCATGGTGTTTTCTCTCTAATTGAAGTAGTTTTATTCCGATCGTCACCAAACTTGGTCGAAAGTTTTATATAGATGATTTCTAGGCAATGTTCTAACATGGGCCATGCCGGGCGAAAAACTAGGTCCGGGGGTCACTTAGTGCGTTTTACAGATTCAGCATGGTGTTCCCTATTTCAAGTACTTTTCATCCGCTCTTAATGTGGGGATATCCGTCACGTCTGTTCACCATCATTGGATGGTGTGTCATGCGAAATAATCACGTCAATATCTCCAAGGCCATGGTCACACGTTGAGCTCAAAGTTCAAATATGGCCATAAATGAGCTTGTCCGGGCCATAATTATGTCGTTCATTATGCCATTTTAAATCATTTGTATAATTTGTATAATTGGACGGTATGTCATGCGAAAGAATTACGTCGATATATCCAAGGTCAAGGTCACACTTCGAATTCAAAAGTCAAAAATGGCCATAAATGAGCTTGTCCGGGCCATAACTATAACGTTCATTGTGAGATTTTACAATCATTTGGCACATGTAATCACCATCATTGGACGGTGTGTAATGCGAAAGAATAATGTCGATGTCTGCAACGTCAAGGTCACACTTTGAGTTCAAAGGTCAGAAAATGGCCATAAATGATCTTGACCGGGTCATAACTATGTCATTCATCGTGAGATTTTAAAATAACTCGGTACATTTGTTCCCCATAACTGGACGGTGTTTCATGCGAAAGAATTATGTCGATATCTCCAAGGTCAAGGTCACACTTCGCGTTCAAAAGTCAAAAATGGCCATACATGAGCTTATCCGGGCCATAACTAAGCAATTCATTGTTAGATTTTTAAATGAATCTGTACATTAATTTTGTTCACAGTCATTGGACGGCGTTTCATGCGAAAGAATTCAAGAGTTCAGAGGTCGAAATGGCCATACATGATAATGGCAAAATAATTCTTAAAAATAACCATTAATTAGCTTCTCTTGTTTTGTAAAGGCAGCATGCAAAATATTCTGTGTCAAGGCAGCACGAGGGGTATATACGTCACGTCTGTGATAACGCTCTAGTTTACTACAGGTATTCCTTTGACAATGTAAGCATGTGTTATTTATCATTGTGTACGGTCATGTAAAAAGTTCAATAACTCGGCTCAGACCTGCAATTTAGTATAATTTTGCCCCTTTTCAAACTTGAAATTTCAGGTTAACGTTTGAATGCAACAACATTATTTCTCTATATCCATGGAAAATGTTTAAAAAGCAATTCATATTTGTTTGAGGTCTTTATATACATTCACTGACCAATTACTTTAACTGACCGCAGCCTTTTCGCAGAATTATACACAATTGTTTGCTTAAAACATTACGGAAAAGGTTTGCATTCAAGATGAACACAAGGTTAAGGTTTGCGTGCAATAATTACATACCTCTTAAACTTCAAACACGTCTTTGTGATAATCATGTTTCCTGACCAAAGCCCATGACTTGTGCTTGTGATTATGCAGAACATACGGCCCTTTTTGACAAGAGAAATCCAGGTAAACGTTTAAGTGCTTTACCACAACAGTTGCCCTATTAAGTTCTCAAGTTAAAGAAAGCGACACAATGCATTTTCTAGAATGGTCAAATATTAGATAAAAGATTAATGTGATGATGGAAAGATAACTTTCCAAGTGGTAATTTCTCTTAAAAAAGTGACATTGTGTCAGCCTTGATATTATGGTCAGTCATTGTCTGTTGACAATTGTTATACGTAATTTGAATTTGTATACAGTATGTTCATTGGATAATCCAAGAACCTTGGATTATTTTTAAGGACTCAATGCACGCCTGCTTTAAATTAAGTGAACATATATTGCTTTTTAACACAGATTGGCTTATTCAAATGTATTAAATATTGCATCACACAGTCGTGTTGCCATTTGATGTGTTTAAAAATATATCTTTCATTTTATTTAAATATACACACAAAGTATCCTACGTCTAAATAAAAACATCAGGTGTGTTAGTTCCCTACTAGAATCTATATTATAGGAATACCCTTCGTCCCCAGTCATTAAGTTAGTTAGTCAGTCTGTATGTAATAAAATAAAATGTTTTCAATCATCATTTTTATTTTTGAAAGAGCATTTTTTTAAATGTTTGAGTGTACTTGGGAGTGCACAATTATATAAATTGAATGTCTTTGTGTTCAAACCGGGTTTTGTGGCATTGCAAAGTTTCTTGTTTAAATTGTATATTTCATAAATAGAGAACACTATGTTAGTGTGACTGTGTACTTAAATTTATCCCACGAGTGAAGAAAGGTTTACATGGCGAGGCTTGCCGAGCCTTGTAAGCTTTTCTGACACGAGTGGGATAAATTTAAAAACACAATCACACTAACATTGTATTCTATTTATCCTACAATATTGTTTTATTTAATTTATTCCTAAAATAAAAACAAAAACACATTAAATTAACTGAATCTTACATTGCGTAGTAATATTTATTGTGATCTTTCCTGTTTACGGACATCGAAATAGTCCTTAAGAATTCCACGCAAAAGAAAAGTAACGAGACAAAATATCGCTATACGCCGCGATTCAAATTTAATCAGCGTTCCAAATGTAACACACTCAAGTAGAACACAGACGGTTGTGTTTAAACTACAATTCTTGTTCACCACTGTAAAAACCAGAAAACAAACATGGATCCCGCCATTTTGAAATTTACAAAATGTGTAGACACATACCGTGGCTACGTGAAACATTTCAGCATTTATTCCCGCCGATATTGTTAATTTGACTCTTTCAACAACTCTTCTTTTTACACACTTTATACCTACTTACATAAAAGTATTGTTCTACTCACCGAAGTTGTATAATAAACACGTCCATGTTTATTTTCGTAATGTTTTATTTGCTTCCATGACGAGTTAAAATTCTAGACAAATTTCTTCATCGCCATCCATCTTTTCCATTTTAAAGCACTGGGTGTAAGCAGGCAATTCTTTGTGGATAGACATTCTTTGATCGACTGACAAAGGAACGACTAAACCATCAAAGAAATTACCATTTTAATTCGACATCGATTTCCTTCGAAAAGTTAAAGAACAATTCACTGACACTTTTCTTAAATTTAATCCATCAATTGTTCAACAAAACATCGCGTTATTCGAGTACATTAGGCATTTTAACTAAATCGAAAATGCAGTCTCACCAGTTTCATTCCATTCCAGTTATATATCCAAACACTGTGTTTTTCACATTCATAATATTATAATAATCCATCGTAAACACGCACACTCGTGAACTCGTTAAACGACTGCGTACCCAATGACCTAAATGACGCAATCAGGGGTGAAAGGCCAAAAAAGTAGTCCCTATGTACATGTTCTAAAAATAACTGCTATAAACCGGATCTAAAATGAAGAAAACCTTATCTTTTCTTTATGAGTCGTATTTGTTCTATAAAATCATTTAGCTGTAGGATAAAGTATAATTTCATTTTCACCATGAAGGCAGGCATATAGCAGTAGTCACACTTTCTATTTCTCGCCTAGGTTCGCCTGTTCAGATTACGTTTAATCTAGGTTACTTGTTATGCATGAAATGATTTTAAGATTGTATTTGGTTATGAAGCTCAATGATCAAACAAGAATGCTGATTTTCATAAGTTCTCTTTCTCCTTGGTGAAAGGTTATGAGTCTGTATTTCTTTTCTTTCTTCATTTCTAAACCGGTCCATGTCTGGGAATATTTGTTTTAATATAATGCTTTGTTTATCTGAAAATATTATACTTTTGAGGCATGCTCACACTCTTCAATAAATCTGTGTTTATTGTTGTTTATTGGTATGTACTGAATTTAGAGGAGTTCTTATTCATGGGAGTTAACTATTGTCTTTGATGGCGTTAGCGTGTGTCTTTAATAACCATGCATCAGAAAAGCAAGATGTTGGAAACTTGATTTCAATCCAGACATTGCAGGGAATAATTTTAGTATCAGGTATGATGGATCTTTTAGCATGGAGTAATTATGAAATAGATTTACACAAAACCATGTGTTCTTTGTCCAGAGTAGATGTCATATTTGATTTCTGATTGTATTATTTGAACGTGTTAAAGACAGTGCATTCAACACAAATAATGAGCTACATACTCACTGTAAGACCAGTCACACGGCATATGTATGTTTACCTAGAATACCTAGAAAAACTGGCTGCTGGTGTAAGATCCCTATGGGTTGTTATAAAGAGAAGTGCAGGTTATTTACTATACACCCAGTATGCATATAGTTCATAGCATTATTTATTTATTTAATTTTATGTTAGAAAGTATCATGGTTTGATGTTCCATTTACAAGAAGCAATGAAACTTTTAAACATCTGCATCATGGAAAAATGGAACAAAATGCTACCAATGAAGCTCCAGTCCAGCCTGAGCATCCAAGCAGTCTTTTCACGATATGCATACTGAGGAGAATACTCAGAAAACACCACAAAACCACGCCTGATTTTTATAGCGGAAAGCGTAGCCCCTACAGATTGCACAGTTGTGCATGCTGGGCTTGAGCTATATTGGCTTCATATACCATGAAACCATTTTTTGCATGCCGTGGTTGTAACAGCGTTATTTCAATCTATTAAAGAAAACACTGTGTCTTAATCAAATGTTACCATGACGAAGAAAATAAATTGATAATGACCCACATGTGAACACATATGGTGTGATCATATGTAGTAGAATTTGTATCTACGAACACTATAACTGGGTGTAATATAAGTGCACTTCATGACAAACATTTCATGTGGTGGATGTCCAACTTTTAAGTGATACTTTAACCATTGTTCATTAGTTAATAATTTAGAAAAGTAAATGATCTTCCTTTATTTCAAAGTGACAATAAACACAGTATCTTTTGTATTTCTTGTTTTTAAAATAGTAATTATATCATTAAAGAAACCATCAACAAACTTAGGTTCTTTTCTTACAACCTCGGTATACAAGTTTAGGAGCAATTACTGGGTACATAAGGGAACCAGAAAAATACACAAACTTCAATATTTGTTATAAAAAATTACCTTGATAAATTTAGCTCACCTGATCACAACGTACTAATGGTGAGTTTTTGTGATCTCCTGTAGTCATTCATCTGACATGTTTAGTCCGTCTTCAGCATTTCGCTTGTAAACACTTTAGGCCAAATTTATTTTCCAATCTTCATGATGCTTGATCAGAACAATTGTCCAAATAATATCATGGCCAAGTTCCAAACCTGTTGTGTACGGTCAAAAACTACGTTGATTGGTCAAACAAAAGAAACTTTTATTAAAAATCTAGCAATCATATTAACTGCAGAATATGTTCTTGTGAGTTCTTACTTTAGTTGAAAATGGTTTCAGCTGGTCTAAAAACATGGTTGTGAGGAATTGGGGCTGTTTTCCTTATATAACTATACTTAAACCTTAAGAACACTTTTTAAGTCAAATTGTTTTAGTCCAATCTTCATAAAGCATGGTGGTAACTTTTTTTCTAATGATAACTCGGCTAAGTTCGAAAATGGCTGTGGTTTGTTGAAAAACAAAATGACCGCTCTAAAATATGTTTTTTCCCAATCTTTATGTTACTTGGTTAAAACAATTGTTGTAATGATATGCCGGCCAAAGCCGAAAATAAGAATATACCACGAAATTATATATTTGTTTTATAGAGTACTTTAACTATTCCTAACTCCACCTTCTTAGAATAGATTAGTTCTTGTGGGTATCAGGTCAGCACATAAGGGCCAATGTTCCTGTTTTTGAGATTCCAGATTATACTAACAGAACATAATCATAGAAAGTGTTTACTTGGTTTCTTTTGGAATAAATTGCTATTGTCGGTGAAAAAAATAACAAAAACGCGTTTAGAGCATTTGTTTTCTACACTTTTCATATAACAGTTGTTTTGTTAAATGGCATCTTTACTCATTAGCGGTACCTGTCATTTTTCATCGCTTAGAAAAAAGTCAACTTTATAGTTCTACTTCAATTTTAATATTATATGCCAAGATTTTGACTGAAGACATTGTTCCCTATATATTTGTTGAACATGTGCAGCCCATGGTGTTCATTATTATGTTTACTTTTCTCTAAAAATTGTTAATGTCATATAGTCATGAATGAATTCACATTGGAAATTAAACTTTTGAATGGGCAAATAGCTCTTGAACTGCAATGGCACTTGCTTTGATGCCAATTATCCATTTGTTGGCTAGTAATGAGCAGAACATTTAATTTTATTTTCAACCAATTTTTTAAAAGTTGTCATTTTACTTATTGTGTGTAGTATAAAGTAAATTTAAAAAAAATTGTAATATTTTTCCAGTTAAAAAAGGCATTGACCTTTGGGTTGCTATTTAATTAAATTTCAATATTAGTTATAAATAAACAATAAACCAATCTCTAGGAACTAAATATCTTCCTTTAAAACATTTAGCAATGACGTCTTTTCTTTTCCACTATAGATCATGTGACAACAACGAAAGCAAAATGATCACAATAGGTTAAGTAACACCATAACATATTTGGATAGTAGAGCATGTTGCATGTCATTAGCTGCCCAATACAGACTAGATTGTTCATACTGCGACTTTATTTAGAAATAGAGGACCCACTGCTAAGAAGCCAGGTCCATTAGTCGCTATTCCGTAGACCAATCTTTTCCACACACATCTAGAGAAAGCTTTGACCTTAAGCCATGCAAAATGGTTTTATGTTTACAATCAGAGGTCAATCCATTTTGTGGTCAATAGATCAAATGTCACAGAAGCTATAACATTACATTATAAAGGTACAATAGTAATTTCAACACTGGTATTGCCCATTATAGCAATATGTTAAGCAGATTTTCAGTTTTGATAAACCACTGTGGTAGCATCGTACAAATAGAGAACTGGTATCATTAAATGCATTTAATCATAAAATTTTAATTCACTTAAGACAGGTGTTTGCAAAAAACAGTTTAGTCGGTTTATTGAACAATATATTGATTTTCATTGCTGGCATATTTAAAAAAAATCTTGGGAATAGACATCAATTATAAGTTCCACCCAAGTGTGGAGCATTAATTATCTTTTCTTGCATGTGTTATTAGGGATAGTGTGGTCGGTCAAGGTTAACAATACTTAAAGTAAAAATCGATATGAACAGCTAGAAATGTATTATTAGTACATGGATACCTCTACAATTCTAGTTGTCTCACAACTGCTTTAATGTCAAAAAATATTAACAAAAATTGCGCGAGTTTACCTGATGATTGACATGTTCCCGAAGAAGTATCCCTCTATCATCAATCATTTTAGAGTTACACTTCTCACAATAAAAAAATTAATGATTGTTACACAAAAAATCAAGGTGCGTAAATCTACATGGTTGGTAATATTTCACACTATCAGCTATACTCTTTGAGAACTCACAACACAATTTAAAAAAATTATTTATTTGCTAAAAAGGGGCAATAAATCTCGGTATGTTGAAGAGAGACATACTAAAATATGCAAGTGAGCACAATTTATCAACATGGTAATAAAGTGTCAGTTGTAAAGCAATTATAATATTTAATTTACACTCGAGACCTGTTTAAAAATGTCATTTTGTATAAAAAAGGAAAGATTTCCACAATTATGTTGAAAACACAGAACCAAAGTATAGAAGTGTACAAGCTCACATCCTGTACTTGTTAAATTGCAGGAATATGTGTTGAGTTATATACGACAGACAAGGTTAGTCGGATGGAAAGACTTTCTCTATATACCCCCATATCAAGCTTTCATTTATTTTCAATGTTTGTTTTTATTTGACACTGTATACTTGTTTGAAGCATTTCATAATATCACTGAGTATTCCTTGGTATGCACATGATTGTGTTGTTTGTTCATTTCAGCCAGTGCAGTAAAATGACTCCAATCAATCAGCTGACCAACATGCAGTCCACAGACCTAGAGGAACTGTCAATGAAGCTGCAAACTGTTTTTAAAGAAATCAACAGTTTTTAGAGCAGTCAGGAGGCCAGAGGTCAGTCATTGCAGGGAGCATACCAGGAACATGGGATATCTGCAATACAACAAATGCGTAAGAATATTAATAGCTCTATACGTACAAATGCTAACAGTTCTCGGAGTACATCTGATAAAATTGAGCACGAACTTAAAGAGAGCATGTGCAGGAGTATACTTTCATACTTAGATGGCGTTGATAATGGTAATGCGCAGGAGCTTAAAGAAATGCAAGAGCAAGTGAAAAGCATAAAAGTTACCATTGCAAGTTCTCTTTATAAATGCACAAGCCTCAAGAAAGAATTAACACAATACTATGAATCCATTAAGAAAGTAGGGCATAACATGGAGCTATGCCTTATAGCCAGCATGAAATGCGAGAACAAAATACAAGAGGCATTGAGTGTGCTGGGAAAGTAAGACAATGTGTTAACTGTCCAGGGGAAATCTGAGCTCATTGTGAGAATGCCAAGTGATAGCGTGCACGGATGCTGGATCACAGCTGTATGTGTTCTGCAAGATGGAAAGGTCCTGGTTGCAGACCGGTATAATAAAAACGTCAAGCTGCTGAACCAGCAGCACCAGGTGATCAGTCACTGGAGTTCGACTGCTTATCCACGGGACATGTGTCTGATCACACCCAGTGAGGCTGCAGTGGTTGCGAATTGTAAGTGGACACATGAGGTCCAGTTTATCAGAGTCCGCCAGAGCATGCTTTCTTCAGGGATAAAGTTTCAGTTACAACATAGCTGTATGTGAACTGCCCACTTTCAGGGTGACTTGTTCATTGCCTCTGGTAAAGCACTGTTCAAATACTCACTGAGTGGAAAATAGGTCTGCAGACTGTATGAGGATCTATCAGGTCGTATGACAGGTAAGAATCATGGTGGATTCATCTCTAGACAGGGAGGGGAGGAGCGAGCTGGCCACTCTGGCTACAAAGGAGAGGGATGGAATGTGGGCCCCAGAGTCAGTCTGCTACAGCAATTTACAATTGTTTCAGTACGTCTTTTAATTTTAAACAAGTTGCTGTGAACTGTGTATGAGAAAACAAAGCATTCAAGTGAACTTATGTGTGTACAAGTATGCACATGTAATTATTGCTATTTTTAGACTTTCATTTCTATATACATGATTTCACGTAACAATGTATATTGTAGAATACTTTTTATAAACTATGAAATAGTATGAGTATTCATTAGAGGAAAATATATTGATATTGATGTTTACAGAAAGTTAACAGGTGATGTTAAATTTATTAATTCAACCTTGTCTTATGGTGCTGGTTTAGAGAATACATCGTTGGTGCCGAGATGGAGAAAGGGGAAGCTTATAAAAAGAAAATAGGGCGAGCCATGTCCTTGTAGAAGTAATTAAAAAATGACATCATTTAAAACAGTATACTCTGTCGTGTGATAACAGTTTTGCTTGAGAATGGATGGTACTTGGAAAATTCGTTACACGGCTTCCTACTGACCCGCACGATGTGATACAGAAAGGGAAAGGTATATTTATTCACTTTCTCTTTATTAAAAGCTCAATTGATCGTTATAGGTTCTGGTACTACTTAAAAGTATCCCGGGTACTCTTAGGAATTCTAAAATGTATTCCGGAAACGGAAAATACGCTTAAAGGCACCCGACAATACCCCGGGTACATTTTACTGTAATCCAGTACCCCTGGTACTTTGACGTATACTTAACAATAGTTGTGGTATGTTTCAGTAATACCTGAGCTTACAATGTCCAATCGATCTGTATCACAACATACGGAGTCAATAAGAAGCAGCTTGACTCATAATACACGGTCAGCATGCGACCTCATTAAGATAAAGATATTCGTGTATTATCTTCGGGGTAAGACAAACATGCACTGAGATCAACAATGTAAACGAATTTATCTGTGTGGGTATACATTTAGATTTACATTCATGGTATATATTTGATGTTCAAACGAGATATAAAATCGTTCCATTGCTGCGTGATTATTATTCACAACATAGAAATGCGGATATCTCTCCTTTAAGAGAATGGTTAGCGTCGACACTATTCACTAGAAATGGCGCGGCAGAGGCCTACGCGTATCCCCACGCCGCACGTTTGACCCAGGGGGCGCCCCAGGGTTGATAATGGGGCCATGCATAGTTGAGATTGACCGTATTGTCATAAGATATGTTCAGTATCAATTTGAAGTAAGTCGGTGTAGAAATGAGGAATTGATAGAAAACGGCAATTTTTGGTTGGCGTGGTCTATGTGGGCGGGGGCGCGCCAGGGTTGGTAATGGGGCCATACATAGTTGAGATTGACCGTATTGTCATAAGAGATGCTGAGTATCAATTTGAAGTAAATCGGTGAAGAAATAAGGAAGTTATAGTAAAAGGCAATTTTGGGTGGGCGTGGTCTATGTGGGTGGGGCGCTCCAGGGCTGGTAATGGGGCCATGGATAGTTGAGATTGACCGTATTGTTATAAGAGATGTTCAGTATCAATTTGAAGTGTTGGGTGTAGAAATGAAGACGTTAATGTAAAATAACATAAAAATGAGTGAAAATCTCTGACCTGGCCCCACCCCAACACCCATAACTTTTGACCCAGGGGTCAGATCACAATCCCAAATAGTGCAGGGTCGCACATATGCTCATAACTACTATGTGTGTAAGTTTCAAGGTTCTAGTGCTTAGGAGGAGCTAGTGGCCACGACGGACGGACAGACGGACAGACAGACAGACGGACAGACGGCGGAGATAACCACAATATCCCCACGCTTTTCAAAAAGCGTGGGGATAATGAACATGCTATATGACTGTAAAAATATACCCGTGGATTAAACAGATAAATCCATGGGTTTAAAGTCTGATTACGACACTTAACTAGAATAATTTCGAACCGACTTTTACATTTACCCTGCGATTACTGGGATATAAGTCGTCCGTTTACAGTCGGCGTAGTATGCAGCCAATGCACATTGGCTTATATTCCTCACATTAATCCATTTATACTCCTGCGTGGAGAAAAACAATTGTGGGTTTATTTTGTTTTGCTCAGGAAAATGCCACGGTCTGAGCGGGATTCGAACAAGGGGCCTTCCGATTCCTAGACCAGCATTTTTCCATTAGACCACGATCCCATACTCCTATTGTTCATACTCCTATTGCAATTTTATTTGTGCATAATCTCCAAATCTACAAGAACGGAATGATCCTCATTCTGGGAAAATTGGATTTAATGAATGTTCGTAAAGTGTCGTCCCAGATTAGCCTGCACAGTGCGCACATGCTAATCAGGTACGACACTTTCAGCTGTAATGGTAGTTTTCGTTAAAAAGAAGTCTCTTGTCAAAAATCCAGTTAAGGCGGAAAGTGTTGTGCGAGATTAGCCTTTGAATACGAACAAGCATTAACTCAGTAATAACGCAGACTTATCAAAACATCTTGTGTCTGTGTTCCCCGGAAACCGCATTAATCAATGTTGAAGCGCACTTTATTGGAAAGGAGGTTTCACGATACACATTATGCGAGAATATGCTATCTAAGGCATAGTTATGTACGACAAACGGTGGATCAGGATGTAAGGAGTCAACAACAGGTCACGTTCAGTTGAGACAGGAACCTCGTGGAAGCATTGCTCTACGCTCTGGGAAAACTGGGAAAACATTCATGTCCAGAATAGCCGTGTAGTCTGCACAGGCTTATCAGAAGCGCCAGTTGCCGCTTTTATGAAATATTGCGTTTAACGCTAGTCTATCTGAAAGGCAATGTGGCAAAGTTTCGTCCCTTATTAGCGTTTTCGGACAGCACTGTATGATATGGAACGGCAATTAACACACCAGCATTGCGCCCACTTTCTCAAGAACGAGACTCCATTCTGTATTTTAAATGGAACATATTGATTGCAGAATATAACATGCAAATGGAAAATTATTTATGGCGTGCACGCATATAAATCATTTTCACTTTTCCTTACACATGCTTATTTCCGTCTCCGAAAAATCACCCAATATGACTAGCGCATTTTTCGAAGAACACATGCTATTAGAGAAAATGTTATACGCTACTTCAAAATACTTCATATGATCATTCTTTAAATGACATCTTTATAAATCTTTATGTATAAATAGATTTTACATCACTATGGTGACTGAGAAAGCTTCCTATACAACTTGAGCCGTTATCAACTGCGGCCGCAAAACAAAATTGTCGTGCAATGCTGAGCATATTACTCTATACGATTTTAATTACAGTATAACGCCGTTGGATCGTGGCCAGAAAACATAACGTCGCCATGGGAACAACACGAGTGTGTATGTGTGTTTACGTAGAATGAGGTTGTTGATGTACTTCCGCGCTTGATGTGTCACTATTTGAGCTACCAAACATAAATGTCATAAATAAAATGAAAATTTGACAATCTGAAACAACTTTTTTCAATTTTGTCAATTTACCCAAACGTGAAAGAAACCCAAAAACAGGAAAGACAAGAATACTGCACATATATTGAAAATCTAATTGAAGTCGATCTTACCAACACAGAACAACACTCGAAACTGAAAAAAATGGAACTACATCAAATCCTTACAGAAAGATAATTGCGAGGAAGTTCCACTGAAGGACAAAGGAAAATTACATGACGATCCAACGGAAAAGGCCAACATCCTAAATCGACAGTACCACTCAGTCTTCACCAAGAAGGACAGTTCCAGCATTCCAACAACTGAGGGTGAGCCATCACCTATCATGCCAGAAATCGACATCACCACAGAAGAAGGTATACATCTCTTTGTAGATGCCTGCAGCAATTCAATCTGGCTCGGCTGCTTTTTGTACATTATTTTTCCTGAGAAGGGCATGTATATAAAATATACACATGCTGTTATAGCTTGTCGCTGTGCTTGTGACCTGGTGATTTAACAGATAAAAAGGCAAGAATGTGTACGTCTTTATGATTTCAGTCTGTGTTAAAGATATAATTGCCTTGGAGTTGCATAATTTAAAGCTACAGCTGCATTCGTTGATTTTTAATAGTAGTTTTATCATGTTTCCATACAACACTTTGTGCTATTGTTCATTTCAAGAATTTCTTTACTTCCGCTACCAGTATAAACTTTGTGGTATAAATAACTTTACAAAATAACAACAAGCAGATACATTTCGAGAAAACGAATAGGAACTGCATTGTCTTTTTTATTATTTATATTTATAGCACTGAGTCACTCTGAATCTCGTCTCAACCAATCATCGGAATAGAACATTGCACTTAAAGCCAGAAAACCTTATTACTGAAGGTCATATGCATAATAGATATTGAAATAGTTCAATAAAGAAAAACTTAATCTTTTATATGTACGTGTACCTGAATGCATGAATTCTGAACTTTTTGAAGCTGGAACACGTAAAGGTCGCAATTTAGTACATTGAAAATACAAACATTTATACAGTGAAACCAACTAAAAACGAACCCTGTGATTGGCAAATAGCTAGCTAGCGCACACATAAATGATATACATGTTAATCATATTCGTCAGTTGTGTTTTATGCTTAACAGTATATACAGTTACATGTTCAATATTTCATAACTGTTTAATTAATTGGTGACATATGCTTTACATTGTAATATTTATAAAATATACAATAGAATTTATTTTTTTTATTTTTTTTTATTCATATTGTTATGTTATATAAACAAAACATAATTGAAGACCTTCTGTATGTATTGATTGAAAATTGCATTTTGCCAAACCTTTATAAAACCGAACACCTCTCAAAACCGAACAGTCAACCCTTTCCCGACTATTTTCGGTTTACACAGGTTTCAGTGTTTTTATTTTTGAGTGGTTATATTCTGTTTAAGAAAATGCTTAGACAAGATTGAACAACCGTAGGTATATCTTAAATATTCAGGGACTTAACATCGAATCGTAACAAGTCACCTTGAGACACTATCAGTAGTGTATTAGTTATCATATACTAGTATAGTTTAGGGAAAAGCTCATAAACGATAACAGAAAACTAAGATATAACATTCGTGGACAGGAGCTATTTATTTTGCAAATGTATATATGAAAGCATGCAGCATGAAGTTTCAAGCAGGATGAGCGATCGTTTTTTCTAGCGTTTGAGCTATTGCCCAGTGACAATCCAATTTCTTGACTTTTACATACAATCGTTTCACTTATAATGGTCTGCACAGTCTATTATCCACTAAGAATCGGATATGGGATGATAATGTCAGTGGAAGTGTGCACGAAAATACATAAAGAAAAGCGGTGTTCTATCTATTCAGTTTGAATACATTGATCTTAGTTTCAACGTGCAGATATTTTCCTTACTCTCTGACAGGGAATGACGTCATTGACTTTCAAGACTAACAACGCTCTGGGAGACTGTCCGGGGATGATGTACGGGGACCCCGAGAAGTCTAAAATGGGTCCCGTGGTGTTACAGGTTAGTAGATAGGTTTAAATCTTATCTTAAATGAAAGTTTACATTTAAGTTACGGTGGTGTCCCGCTAAAATAATAAGTGACATTTCCACATTTGTTAATGAGAACTTAGTAATGCTAAATTAACTACAGCTTGTTTGTATTTCAAATGATTGTCACTAATAGGCAACTGGCTTATTGTTTTCAACTTGTGGTGTGTTTTTTTTCTCAAAGTTTGCACTTTGTTGTAAGATCCTATCCATTATTTGTTAAATTCGATGTTTTTCATAAATATGAACAGTTGTTTATTTCTTAAATGTCAGGTTGATAGTGGGATAGTTAATGTGTTACCGCACCCTTTTTAACCAAACACATGACAAATGGAGTTTTAAGATTCGCAACACATTTTTTGAAAATAACATTTTAAATTCCCTTGGATAGCCACCAATTTAGCAGCCAACATAGTTGTTGTTGTTGTTTTTAATTTCTAGATAATTTTAGCGAATATTTATGTTTTCAAATAAGTTAGTTATAAGTGGTTGCAATATATTCCGTTTTTGATTATTGCAGACTGAAAGCACCAAGATACAAATTTGTTCCCCCAGCTTCAGGAAAACCTCAGCAGTTGAAAATTCTGCAAGCTGTGAGTTATCATTTGTTTATTCACAGTGAACACAAATGGCTAAAAAAACAGCAAGTGAATAGCGGTCAGTGTATAAACTGTCTTTTCCTTTATCGTTTTGCACTCGACACAACGAAAAACAAGAATCAACGTTTATTAGTTCATATTCCGATTTTCTTATAACCGGAACACAACCAAAACAAACTTGAGTTCTTTGAATTGTTCTTTCGGTGTTCTAAAAACAATGCAAAACACTAAACTTATTTTTCTATTCATATTTCGTTTAAATTTTGATTACAAAAACATAAATATTTGAAAATGGAAACACAGTACATGCTTCCATTTACCGTTCTTGAATTGATAAAACGATAAACGGAAAACGAGGGGTGCTGCGCTGTTAATTCGGGGAGATAAGTCGTGATTGATCTTTTTTCACAGTTTTCTCCCTTAGATCTTATTATTTTGAAATACATAAATGTACACAATTATACAAGAATAATAGTCGAGTCTTGGGACAGCCATTGTTGGTTAGTCTAATAGGAAAATTAATACATCTAGTAACATTAAATCTGATCCGAAATTTCACACTAAATGTTATCAAGTTCAGAGAATAGGTTTTAATGCCTTAAACAATGGGTTCACTACAAGTGTTTCAGACTGATTATCTTTGATGCTTCCTTTATAGGATAAAGCAAATTTGCTTATAACAATGATACAATATTTTTAAACTCTTTACAAGACCATAACATTAAAATAATAGAAAAATCAACGCCAATTAAAGTCCATTATTTAAAATACCATATAATTAACAACTATGACATAGTTAAAAATAAATTTATTTATTAATAACATTTTTGTACATTTTTGCCACTTTTCGAATGACTGTTAAAATGAACCGGATGTGTATAAATGGAACAACATATATTTTTTCGACTATTGCATGTACTTTAACAGATCACGCAAGCCAACGCTTGCTTGATGGCGCGTTCCTCTTCCCTGCTCACGGCCACCACCACTAGTCAATACAAACTCATATACGGTGTATCCTTGACTCAATAAATCAAACACGTATAGTTATAGATATACAACCTTTTCTATAATGGTATTTGAGTTTAAATTTAGGAGACAACCAGTGTCTTTAAAGGAACGTTTCAACGCGTGCAAGTAGTTTCTATAGGCGTGGGGCATGCTATTTGCCTTTTTTTATGAAACGTAACCTTTACAGTCAAAAAAATGTTAGCGGCGTTATAATATCATTGGAAGGTAAATATTGTGTTAGCATCAACTTTATTTTAAGCGCTTTTTTCCGGAACATTAAATATATTGTTTAATTAGTTATTAAATAGTCACATTTATAAATATTAGTATACAGTTATTAAAAGCACGAAACAGTTTCATATAAGGTGTTTGGTTATAACTCTTTTAGAGCTAAAATAACTAAACATATTGGAAGTTATATATTAGACGCCTTGCACTCAACTATTGTATAAGATTAAACCAATGAATGTATTCTCCTTTTGTCCTGTTCTTTCTTTCAATACTGGCAGTAATAATACAACTTTAACATTCTATTATGTAAGGTGATGTAAAAAGTAAAACATATGGGACATTTAAGCATCAGCCGCCAATTATTTTGCTTCTTAAAACGTCATGCGGGTATGAGGAGTAATAATTATTGCAATACGTGAATCAGGGGAAGGCGTATTACAGCTCTTAAAATGTAATGACCTCCTCCTGACTAAAACGAGTTGTTGTTGTTTTTGTAACATTAGTACTGAATTTACATAGTATATTGGCAAAGATCAAGAAGTGTCATAAGAGGTTAATTATAGCCCTATATATTCGGTTGGATCGACATTTGAAACCGGTACGTTGGGTAACATTAAGGTGCCAAGATTATGTTCTTTTCAATTTATAAACATACATTATCTAGAAAAACAACTGAAAATATTTTCCCAGACGGCGTGTCTATTCCACACCCACCCCCCACCCCCTCCCAAACAAAAGCACGTAAGAAGTCATGCGGATGGAAATAAGTGATGTATTCTTATGTAAGGGAAAAAAAGCAAAAGCAACGAATGAGTTACCTCCCCGAGACAGCAGCATTGAGCAAAGATTATTTATAGATATTTGAAAAGCGCCACTTTATTTCGTGTTTTGTTTACCCTAATCTCAAACCAAAAACGGGACCAAACAATCCGTTTCAAGTTTTCATTCTTGATTTTCGTTATATGAAGATTAAAACGAAATGGGTACAGGGAAAACAGGTCGTGTTTTCCCTGTTTTGTTGTATAATTAGTACAAAGAAAAACGATATAAAGAGAAGTTAATATTTTTTTCGTACTTTGTTTTTGTTGCGGTTATTTGAAAATCGGAATAAATTAATAGGCGTTAGTTTTCATGTTTCATTGTGTCGAATTCAAATCGAAAAAGGAAAATAAGGTATATACACGGACCTTTATAAGAGTATATGTACGTTACGTTACATGTTTTGAGAATGTTTAGCATTTCTTATTTTATAAATATATATATATATATATATATATATATATATATATATATATATATATATATATATATATATATATATAGTTGAACCGAATCAATAAATCAAATAACCTTTTTGACTTAGGCAGAATTTTAATAGAACGGCTAAATTATATAACTTAACTTAACGTCACGTGTGTTTTTAATTGAACGGCTATGTGTATAATGTATATGAACAAACATGTCGCGTGAGTGTATTATCAGCAGAATCATCGTGGTCACAGATGAACACAAACATACTTTTTTAGTTTTATTATGCGCATAATAAGATCCCAATCACCAGATGTGCGTATAGAACTATACAATACATTTCATTACACAAAAAGCAGTATGTGCGTATAGAGCTAAGCAATACATTTCATTACACAAAAAGCAGTTAGGAAGACATCTTAAAAACAACTTATTATTTTGTAATTTCTGTTGTTGTTGTTTTTTTTGCTTTTATTTTGTCAATTTTATTTTAAATGATTGTAAACTTCATATTAAAATATTGGAAAAGTGTTTATTAAAATTGTATAACAATATGTGTAACTACTAAACAATTTAATTCAAGCACTAGGCTGTGTGAAAAAGCTCAACAAAATGTACAAAAAATAATGACAATTAGGAAAAATCTTCATCGGCAGCAACGAAGAATCAACGACGATAAAAAAACAATCATATTTTGTTGAAAGTTCTTGCAGGATATATTAAAACAATTGGTATAAAGGCGTTATCGACATTTTAGTTTTGGATCGTCTTAAATCACTAATATTAACAAGTTTACGCTAGTACCTTATGCTATATTATCAGCAGAATGTGTTTATCAAGGAACATAGCCTTTTAATTGAAGATTAAATTGATAAACATTCAAACATATTTAAATTCGAGTTTCCAATTATATAATTATATAAAAAATGGAAAACACACGAAAAGCACGAACGTAATGATAACACGCTCGATGATAAAAACAATAAAACTTATAAACTTATAGACAATTGTATCGTGTATTGTATTGTAAGCATTGATTAGTAAAATTACTTTATCTAAATCGACGAGTTTTTTTACAAGCAAATGTCTTATATGCTAAATTATTACATAAAAATTATAATACAATAAACTTATTAATACCCACAATAAAGGAAAGTGTTGAACAAATGCTTTCTTGACGGAATATTGTCCATAAATAAATTTACATTTTTCATCGATAAGAAGATTTTGTTGTCAAGGATTTAATTCCAAGTTGAGGCAAAAATTTTCTCTTTCTATATAAAAGTTTTAGATTAATCCAAAACTTAACAGCGTTGTTTGTATAACAAAAGTAATTCCATTTTTAATATACACCAAAGTTTGTGATCTAAACACTTTACTACACGACTTAAACTTCAACATTGCCTGTACTGTTACAAAATAGACCAAACTTTACCTATTGAACAATGTATTATTACCCAGTATTTATCCATTTTTGCATGTGTTTTTTTCTTTTTAACCATTAAAAAAACAGAATATGCATTTCGAATAAAATATACATTATATATGATATAAATGACACATTTATATAAAATACATATTAGAAATCTGAGTCATTTAAAGTCTGAGTCTTAAACTTTGTTATGAAAACAAACAATTGAAAACAGAATTACAATCCCAATCTTGCGTTAATACAAGTGTCATGTTATACGATAGTAATTGAAATATATGAAGCGTTCAAGCCGTGTTCAATAAAAACAACTTTTTCTAAGCCAAAACATAATTATAAAAATGAGTTTAAATGCATGATTGACAACATTATATTGATTGATTTCGCGACAAATAAATGGTTGCAATATGTCTTGTATTTACAAGGTAAAGTTTCAAACGCAAAACGAATGCACGTTAAATAACTTTGTCTGATAAATACAAGGCGGCGTCTATAATGATTTGCGAACTCATAAATAACAAATCTTATCTAGTGTTTGCTTGGAAAAAAAGAGAATGCATGATTATTAACAGCGACATTTACTAGGCATATAATATAACCACCAACAAACGCATGTTGAATAATAGAATTTAGTATAAAATATACACATGCTATAATGCGCCACGAATGCTCGTCGGGAAAATACTATTTAGCCTCCAATATACTTTTGCCTTTAACTCTTAAGTATTGCCTTAACATGTCAACGTGCCATAGACTAAAACGACCTGTATTTTATATTCAAATGCACCTTTCATTTGGTGCCTTGAAAATTCATTTTTTATTCGAAAGACTTTGTGTGACTAAACAGTATATGACTAGGTAAAAAATCATCATAATGAAAGTATTCATAACGTAATGGCCGACACTATTTATTAAGTAATTTAAATATTTCAATGCATAAACCAAATCGCTTTTTAAACATGATTCATTTTTTCATGTAAACATAGCTGAAATACTATTTTTAACCGTGTAACCGAGTCATAATATATATTTTAAACATGTTTCTCGCTCTTGGAACATGTACTTGTATATTTTACGGTCTTTAACGGAATTAACGGAAAATTTAACGGAAAATGAATATTTTAAACTATGCAAAATGACCAACAAACAATTTTGTACAGAGAGGGCGTTAACAAAGCACACATAAAGTACATGTTTTATGATTATACATACTATTACAATAATACATGATTTATATACTTTATACGTAAAATGAATAAAATCAAACACCATAAATACTTCTTGGCTATAGGTCACGCTAGATAATCTTTTTTTATAATTGTAATATTTAAAATATCCAATACGTTTTTTTCTAATTAATTTGCTTGGATAATATAACCAACATGCAATGTTTATGTCGAAGTTAGTGCCTTTGAACTGACGAATAATCCGTTCCGTTTAGGTAGCCAGTTGCTTTAGCGATAAGGCCAATCAAATAGTGAGTATTCGTACATATCTAAAACCGAGTGGGTAGATCGATACAATTTTTAATGACGAATAAGTTATTTCCCAACATTGGTGATACTTTTCCAAGATTAAAAACTCTTTACAATACATGTATTCACATGTTAAATTAAATTTAGCATGTATGATTTAAGGTAGCTACATTTGGTAATATTATATAAAGCTAAGCATTAAAAAAATGAAAAAAAAAGTTAGGTCAGATTCAAACTAGAGTTTAACGGTTTTGTGGAAATTAAGAACTCTTTAATCTGCTACGCACACTTTTTAAATAACGTGCATGGATGCCAAAATAGATTACAATTATATAGGTGACACAAACAGCATACCACAAGCATTATTCATTAGGGACTAAAAAATATATAATTTTCTACTGGTACCGGCATGCATGATCCGAATTCCTTTATTTTAATTTGAGCGATCAAAAGTTAAAACCAGATAAGTAAATTACCAAGACTTGTAAATTTTGGTTGACATAAACTATATTTAATTTCGTATCTTCATTAACGAGTTAAGAACGTTAAATAAGCGTCTACAACACATGTGAATAAAAGAAATGAAACATGAAATAAGTCAGTTTTAATAATTTACAATAATTATAACCAACAACATGTATGTTATATATCTGACACCAATTGAGTATATATATACATTACATTGCAATCTAAATGAGTTGGCGAAGTTAAAGTTAAATATCCAGCCAATAGTTTTGTGTTAACCTCTCTGAGCGTATAGGTTTCTAAGATACATGTTTACCTATTTAACAGTTTAATAGCTGTTTAGCCATTACAATAACATAATAAATAAAATAATTAATCGTACAACTATGCAAATAAGCCAACTGCATACACATTAATAACAAAGACATAAACAATTTTATAACATTAACAAGTTGCTAAGAAATATTTATCGTATATGTTTAGTAATTATATATTTTTATTTTTTATATGTTCACGCAAAATTTATCTCATTTAAAAGTCTTATTAAAAAAACAAACATACAATTGCATGAGAAATAGGTCAATTTTGTCAATTTTGTTAAACTTTACTTGATAAGCCTTTATGAAAACACATTTACGAATGATTTTTTATCAGGTTTTTTATGTTTTGTGTAGTTGCCTTCATATATATACCGCAACGATTCACTGACCAACCCCCTCATACAGCACAAGGCAGTCGTGTAAGTCCACATCAAGTGTTTGACAGTCAAACAGCATTATTTTACTCATATATCAACACAATTAATTTCAAAAGAATTATTGCGTTTATTAATACTTACATGTGAGGTGGTTTTCAAAGCAAAATACAAATAATAATAAAAATATAATATTAAATATATAATATATCCAGACAAAAAGTAAGATGTGCTACATTACGCGTTAAAAAATGTGTAGGTTGCTTTTTTTTAGACTTTAGTTAGTTACTAAGTCTTTGACAGCACTTAACCCATAATTGAACTTGACGTAGTTATCGTAAAATAAATATTCTGGCAAAGATTGAGTCATATTTGAGGTCTCTATATCGTTTGTTTTATTTTTATAAAAAGTGCTGCCATGTTTATATTCCACTTGTTCCAAATTTTATCTTGGGTAAATATTGTTAAATATAAAAAAAATTACCAAGTGCTACCCAGCATGCGGCTTCCAGAATGATAATGAGCTTACAAATTACGGCGTACACCGCATGCACAACGACCGGATACCGGCCATAGACTGATTACAAAGTGTCACATTAAGCAGGTCGTGCTCAGATAATCTAAACTACACAATCAGTAATCAATTCACGTTAGTCAAGCAAAAATTATTTAGCATATTAAAATAGTTTTTTGTTAAAAGTATTTATCGCCAAAAGCAAACATAATCCAAAAATTAACAACAACATTTATAAACTACACATTTGTTTACAATTACTACTTTGCCTGTACATCCTTATTAAACGAATATATTATTTGTAACAAAAAGTTATTAATCTATTCAGATTGCAATATTTAACATGCATGTTTCTGTATACGAGCATAACAAACAGATTGCCGGTTGTCATGTTCATTTACGTCAACTATTTATAGCATTGCATTATCAATACTCAAGTTGAATCCCACCACATGTATGTAAAGAAAACACCAGAATGAAAGAAACTAGAATTTGATTTTAAAATACAAAAACATCCTTTATGTCAAAGTTTAGAGTTTATATCTCATGCATTAAATTACTTAACGCGTTGTATTCAACAGCATACATGATTTTTACAATTGAAAGCACTATAACACTATTTATCATGTATATTCATGTATGCGAATATAAATTGCAAATTTCTAGTTGTTATATCATTTTACCTCTCAAAAGTATTTCAGATATTGAATTATCAATAGTCAGCATTAGCGAAAACGCACCACATTTAAAGATAACTATAAAAATGAATGAAACCAGCATCTGCTTTCATATTAAAACAAGAGATGTGTTTGTGAAACACAATGCCCCCTACTGCATGCCAAATATGAAGTTGCTATCCTCAATATTGCAAAAGTTATGACCGAGGTTTAAGTTTTGAGACAGAATGACAGCAGACAGAATGACAGACAGAATGACAGACAGAATAACAGACAGACTGGCCAAAACCAATATACACCCGATCATTCAATCCGGGGGCATAAAAACGCCATACGTATGAAGGCAGCCATGTTTTCAAATATTTAAAAAAAAAAACATGTATTACTTTACTAAAGTGCACTTCCTTACAAATGATATAGGAATATCAAAGGCAGTTGAAGTGTATAGAAAAAAAACTTGAAATCGATGAGAACAATATGAATAGAATTAGAACGCAATGACGCTAAAACACCATTGCATACTAAAGTAGGTTCATACGCTCATACTTTCTTTTAAAAAAAATACAATGTGAACATAAAACCGTACATGGCGCGCTAACTTAATCAACTACGGTAAGACTTATGCTATACATAATCTACAGGAACATGTTTGATAAATGTGTTAGAACATATGTCATATTAAACATTAACAAATTTAATTTGCCTGTTGTTGCTTAAACATTATAACATAGATGTTACAACAATCATACTTGCTGTGTACAACTCCATAAAATTATGAAATCAAAATGAACCTTGCTCTAACTAATACCGAATACATATATTTGTATTCACCTTGTTTTCAAGTTATTTGTATGTACTACATTTTAAACATGACAAACTATAAACTTAAAATCATTTGTGTTTGTCTTTTTTTTATTGCAATAAATTTCAACAATTTCGTTCCATTGATGTCTAGAACAAGTTACTTAGTCGGTCTATCAAATCTTTTAAGAAGTTATTGCTTTTTTTCCTCTTCCCCACTACTGTTTTTGCTTCCGAAGAAAATTGCTGAGCGACTTCCAATACTTTTGCACGTTCTTTCAATTTATTTAGTGATTCGATTCGAGCCAACCATCCATTGGCCTTACGATATTTCTCGTTTTCTATCATTACATCAATATGATCGGTCATTGTTAGCGGATTCGGGCGAAGCGCTATTTCTGAAAGACGTTTATTACAGTGCATTATGACTTCCATCATTTCTTCAACAGTTTCTACTAGAGCTTCAAGCTCTTTTCGCATAGTGTCTAGCACTTGTTCTTGTGTCATTATGTGCCCGGTCGCTTTTTCATATTTCGCTTTCATCTCTTCAAACGTCTTTGTTTCTTCAATAACATCATACTTAAATATATATCGCGTATTTGCGTGCTTTTCCCAAAAGCATTTGTCTGGACAAATCTTACAGTTTCCATTGGTGTCCATTGCTGAACAGTTTTTCTTTTCATCATCATTAGCGAAAACGCATTTTTCGTGACACGTGAAGTTGCAATGTAGGCAGTTTGTCACGTGTATACCTTTAGGTAAATCTAGTTTTACTTGTTTTGTGCTTGTCACTGTGTATGTGAATTTTTTATTGTTTTCTATAGTGTTTTTGTTGTCTTGAAACATCTGTATTTCGCTTTTTAGTCTATTGACCTGTATTAATCCTGCATCTAGTTTTGGCTGAAGATTACTGATTGTTGCTTCAAGAATACTACGTTCATTCAGAACGTCACTTGTAAGCTGTAGAGATCTGCGTTGCAGAGTGTTTAAATGTTTAAAAAAGTTTTTAAAGCTTGCAATGCCCATATCAAAAAACATTGGAGAAAGGCTAAACTGGTCAATGTCAGTATTTTTAGCATAAAGTCCTGAATTGTTAAATGTAAACCGTTCCCCAAATGGAAGTTTCGATTCATCTAAAGCTGCAAAAACAGGAGGATCAATTCCATCCGCGAACGTTATCAACGAGCATATGTTTTTCTCTATATCTTTTCCAAATAATGACATGATGGACTGAAAAATGTAGTTTTGCATCGCCGTTAGTCGTGCATCTGGTGCTTTGATAAGAAAACATACAGCGTCGATTGTCAGTATTCCTTTAGGAGGTTTTTGGATAAAGAGTTCATGAATTTGTTTGACGATTGCTTGGTCTCTGTCAAGTCCACGTGTATCGCCAAAACCCGGTGTGTCGATTATATTTATTTTGTATTGTATTCTGTTCCCTTCTCTGAAATGAACGGTGTAACACGTTATCCATTCTGTCTGCGATTGGGCCTAAAAATAAAATGATGGAATTAAGAACATTATTGTGACAACCATTATATAAATATAAAAAAAAACACACGTCAAAATAAATAAGTAAATGACATATAAATAACTATATACTTAATATCAGTTTCATTGCATACCTGGTTACTGCTTCTGTTTTTTTCTTCTTCTTCCAGGTTAACCATGGTAAACCTAAATGGATCGCTCCATCTGACGCCTAAGATGTAATTTACCATTCCATCGACGAGCGTACTTTTTCCAGTACCTGTTTCTCCTATCATCATTATCGTTTTTTCTGCAACATCCGTCATACCCGTTCCTATGAATGAAATTTTTATTTAACAATAAGATAACGTTGATTTACTTTTCAACGGTGTATGACCCGTTTATACTATGATAAAATCACAGTATTATTCAAAGGCATGTAAGTACAAACAATATAATTTCTGTAATTTTCACACTGCTATCCACACAACGGAAAACTAATCGTTGACGTTTGAATATCATTTATATACCCAACCCAAATCGAAGTTCGGAAAATGCATTAGTTACACGCGCCGATAATTTGTTTTGAAGCTTTTAAATAGAAAATGAAAAACGTTGTCATTATTTATTGTTGAGGGGCACTCAAATATATAAATTAACAAATATTACAACAATGATTCAAACACAAGAAGCCAACTGATTCATGTCGAAAACAATCTAGCGTTTAAAAATCGGAAATGTCGTGACTAATAAAATGATCTAAGTTGATAACATACACGAAATAGATTTTATGTACAAAGATTACCTTTATTCATTTCATACATAATTTTTGCATAAATTCTAGGATTTGATATATACACAAATACGTGTTTTAGAGGAGGCCGGAATAGTTGTTCCACAGTTTGAAAAAAATGTAATTTTAAATGCGTAGATTTTTCTTATCGTCCTTATTTAGTTTTAATCGCTTCGTTAACTACAACAACTTATTTTGAATACCCACTACTGCTAAAGATATTTGTTTCACAAAGTGATGTCACACTTTCAATTTCTTAGCCACGGTTATTAAAACGTCAAACCTGGAGTGTACGACAGGCGTGTTTACTAACTGCACTTCAAATCAAATACGTGTACGTTACGTCCATATATTAAGGGGTTAACAAAGACGAAGATAACAAGTTTATAAAAAGTATCCGTCAATCATGACGCCACATGCGCCGTAATAAAAAATCGTATTACATCTGGTTTGTTATGATGCGGGGTAATTATAAACTTAGATAAAACAAGTCAAGCTGACGCAATAATAAGGGCGCACGCGACCGACAAAGAGTCGCCATTAAACCCAGCCCGATTAAGGAAAATACAAACCGCAATATACTATGTATGTTTATGAATTCCTTATATGCCGGTCTATTGACTTGTGTGTACAATATGTTCAGTTTGTATCAATTTTCAAATCGATTATAACTATTTTGTATAATGTATAATGGCTGTTGAGAGGAGGTATATTCATGAAGCCCAGTACGCTAGTGATAAAAGTTACTGGATTTGTAATAAGTATGCAATATAAATTTACCAACGTCAAATCTTCTTGTCTTTGCTTTTTCATTTCTAGCATTTTCCATTTCCGTGGTTGGTAATGCGAACTTCTTTGGTGAAACGTCGGAATTTCCCTGCTGTACAGAATATTGCAACAATCCGTTTGCTGGCGATGGTAATGTCTTAACAACATCGCTGTCGATACTGTTAATGCTCTCTCCATCTTTATTTACGAAACAAACGCGGAAATAGTATTCACTGTCGGGATCCAAATTAGTCAGTTCTACAGTGGTAATTTTAAAGTCACCATTGTAAACTCGCCATTGAGGACTTTTGTTATGTTTGTAGTGTATTTGAAATAATCCATCTTCTTGGACAGCGTCCGGTTTTGTCCATGATATTGTGATTGTATCAAAGCCAATGTCGTATGCTCTCGGTTTTCCAGGCTAGCAAAACACAATATTAAGTTGTAAACAAGCAATATATCGTGTAACCAACAACAGTACTATGGGATTATTATTTTTAAAAAAGTACATGTACACTGCTTACTTACCTCGCGGCTATCCCTCTCTTTCTGTGTTTGAGTGGCGCCAACATCACCTCTGGAAATTAGAGTATC